>NW_028246948.1:0-178978 GCF_964263255.1 Lissotriton vulgaris
GGGGAATGATATCAGATTTGTCCCAGTTGCTCCCTATGAACTTGCCGAATTCTACATGCCAGGGGCTCTAAGGCAATAGCAAAGAGCAAGGGAGATAAGGGACACGCCTGTCTCGTGCCACGGTCTATTGAAAAAGGTTCCGAAGTGAGTCCCCCCACTCTTTTTTTTTTTTTGTTTGAGTTTATTGAAGTATAAAGAAGCAAAGACAGAAAATGAAGAAACAATCATGTGTTATAAAAACAAGAAATCTCTCTTACAGAAAAGTATATCTGATTGATGAAACGATACATGAAAACATAGTAAACAATAATGCTTATGAAAACAGAAGAAATGAGGTCATAACCTGTAAAATAAGACACATAAATAATATGAAAAACATTAAATGCAATTAAGAAAATGTAATCACGGTGGTTTTTGAACTTCAGCAGTGCGAACTTGAGAAGCAAGTGGGATTGTAACAACTCTGGATAAATACTCAGTAAGGGGAAGCCATAAAAGATCACGTTTGATTGCAAGGGAAATGGGGGAAACAAAATTAATATCTAGACGATGGTTAAAACAGACTGCATTCCACCAAGCACTAAATTAAACGTCATTAGCTTGTTTCCAATGAGATGTAATATGGTGTAAGGCAATAGCTATCAAAAGGTCAATTAATTTATAGCTGTGTGGGGAATCGGTAAAAATAGGAGAAAGAGAACCTAGAAAAATGTTAACAATGGAGAAAGAAAAATGAAAATTGAAAATCTTTTTAAACTGGGACCAAACCAATTGCCAAAAACGAAAAATGGGAGGACAGTCGAACAACATATGCTTCAAATCGGCAGAAGAGCAGGGACAGGACCAACAAGTGGAAGGAGTGTCTGCGGAAAACGATGACAAAAGTAATGGAGTAAATAATGTACGATTGTAAACGAAAAATCGGGTTTGAGTAGTGTTAGCAGCTCTGGAGGTACTATGGATTTTTGACCAAATTTTATCCCATAAAGTGAAAGACCAAACTTGAGAAAAATCTTTTTCCCAAGCCAACTCAACCTTGGATTTGATGCGTTCAGTAGAAGATTGAAGTGATTTATAGAGAAAAGAAGCAGAAGGTGAGTGATTGAGCGCAACGGACATAGGAAGATATGCAATAGGGATAGAATTTGCAGCAGGGAGTGAAGAGAGATATTGGGTAAGAGAGGGAAGAAGTGATATATATCGTGTACGAGAAGAGGAGGGTAAAGAGAATTGCTTTCGGAGATCCTGAAAAGGAAGTGGTTGATTACCCGAAAGAAGTTGAGAGATCCATTTTAAGCCAAGAGAGTGCCAGGTTTTCCAATATAATGAACGATTACGGATTTTGAGGTGTTTATTATGCCAAATAGGTTGGATATGAGTGGAGGAAGCAGATGGGTAAGAGGATGGTAAGTATGGTTGAAGAAGAGAACGAGAACAGGAAATGATGGGGGAGCGAAGAGACGCTACGTTGGAAGTGAAGGAGAGAACCTCGCTAAATTCGAAAGGATGAAGGAAGGAAGATTCTAACTTAAGCCAGAGAGGAGGGTAAAGTGTGAGGTCAGAAGAAAGCCAACGCAAAGCTTGCTTTAATGAAAAAGCATTATGATCAGATTTGAAATTAGGAAATTTAACCCCTCCTAGTGATTTATCTTTTTTTAAAACAGAAAGAGCTATTTGAGATTTTTTACCCTTCCACAAAAACTTGAGCAGAATAGAGTCTATCGACTTGAAGTAATAGTCTGGAATATGAATGGGAATCATTGAGATGGAATAGAGCACTAGAGGGGCCAACATCATTTTGATGGAATCAAGACGGCCCCACCATGAAAGGAAGAAAGGACTCCAGCGAGTAATTGCCGCATTTAGTTTTGCAGAAAGTGAATCGAAATTAAACTTAAGAGTGTCTGAGAGACGTGGAGCAAACCAAACACCCAGATATTTAATCTTAGAAGGTTGCCATGAGAAGCCAGAAGTATCAAAGAGATGTTTTTGACAAAGAGGATTTAGGGGTAAAATTTCACATTTATCAATATTAAGACGGTAACCAGAAACATTAGAAAAAGAGGAGACTTGATTTAAAAAGAAAGGTAAGGTGGATTGTGGATCAGAACAGTATAACAAAATATCATCAGCATAGACTGATAATTTAACTTGTTGTTGGGAGCCAAAATGAAAACCAGAAATGTGTTCATCAAGTCTGATCTTTGTTAAAAAGGGTTCTAAAGCTAAAACAAACAAAAGAGGGGATAAGGGGCAACCTTGACGTACGCCCCTTTGAAGGGGAAAATAATCGGATGCCATACTGAGGTTCCGTGAGAATCGTAATGACGTTTTGGGCTTGTTCGAATATGGACGAGTTTGGTATCTATGAACCGCAAATGACGAGTTTAGTGGGTGTACGCGTTTTCGCTACTCTACTTTGCAGCATTCGTCTTATTCGTGGGTTTCTTCATCTGAACCCACGGGTTCCATTTTAGATACGGCATCCATTTTGTTTCTTGCCCTCACGTAGCCGGCGAACGGACAATGTCCGCTTCATGACCCTGGGTTTCCCAAGCTCTTGCGGAAGATGCATATCCCTTTGAGTGTGTCTTTATGACTAGGGGGATGACACGGCAAAAGCAGATGGCTCCGCTCGAGGCTCATCTTGCCGTGCCGGTCTATTGTTTCAGCCGTGCATGCGTTAGGCTCAAATCCTTTGATCCTGCGATCACGCTTCCGAAATTGCCCCCTACACTCTTTTCAATCTGTTGTCTGTCTTTGTCTTCCTTGCACCTGTTTCTGTCCCTTCTCTTAACTCGTTTACAGCCAGAATGGAATGTGCTTAATGTGGAGATAACGTGCTTTTACAGTTGGGAACCGGCAATGCTACTGTAATTATGTTCCGGGCTTCTGAAAACATGAATGCAACCCTTTTGAAGTTTACTGTGGGAACTGAGTTGTAACCTTTTGTTCGCTATGTTGTGCAATGACGAAAATGTGTATAAAAGGAGCAATCCACTTTTGCAATTCGAAGCAGTCTCTCAAAACCTACACTTTGTGTACTTCTTGCGCTTTCTGTATCCCTGCAGTAAATAAACGCTGATCTTAGACGCCGAAGGAAGTGTCCCGTGTCTCTGTGATTTGTACGCCGGAACAGGTAACCCACGAAGGTTTCAGGTGTTGTCCCCTGGCACCGCTGGGCCTTAGAATAGCCCAGTCCTTCAGTTGGCGCCCCCGTGGGGCGACATCAGCGGTACCGGTCAAAAGCCTGACTATCGTGAGGAACTTCGTGTGAAATCTCCGAGGGAAGGTGCACCCCGCTTCATCGATCCTGTTGTCGAAATAAGTGGCCCGAAGACTTTTCCCGCGAAGATTCCCGCCTCCTGACGGCTGCGACGGACTGATGCCCTGACTGTCGACCTGTTTTGGCGCCTGGCGTAGTCCTTTGTACGGCGAGACGATAGACGGGCCCTCCTGGTGACGCCATTGTTCTCTCAGTTAAGTATTTGTGGGTCGCTCCCAGAATCCTTGGTTGTTGTTGTTGAAACTTGGTTGTTTGCATGGTTCCATTGCATTTGTGGTTCTTAGTTGTTGGTTCTTAGTTGTTGGGTTTTTATTTGACGATTGCAATTGCCAAAAACCGAGGGTCTCGTATTTTTGCGAGGACATCGTAATTCGATAACCCTTGAAGTTTGTAAACTCGGTTAGTGTGCATGATGCCTGGCCGTAGTACTTTGTTTGGTTTCCTTAAATGTTGCAGCACGGATTCCCGGTTGGAGGACTCCTGTCCGATACCTCCAGTTGGAACTCCGATTTATGAGCTCTATAGTCGACACGGAGTGGGTCCTATCGTATATAATGAATATTGGATCCGTTATACTAAAAACGATGGTGTCCTTAGTTGGCCACCCCATGGTAGCTTTGAAACTGAGATTTTAGATAATCTCGAAACAAAACTGTTTAAAAAGAAAGCTAGGCCGGCCATGTTTGATTCCTTTCGGTTATGGCGTAAAGAGGCCAAACAGAAAGAAATCAAGCAGATAAAGAAAAATAAGAGAGATGGTATCATTACGATGATGCAAAGTGCAGAACAATATCAGCGAGACAAAGGCGAAAAGGAAAAGGAAGTTTTTACTAGGCTGCATCGTATGGCGGTGGATAAATGTTATCCGGTTTTACCGTCAAGTTCTGATAAGAAGGGAGAGGAATCGACAGAGGATCCTTTGTTATCTTATCTACTGAAATCACCACCTCCTTATGCACAGGGTACTACAGCCCCTGTAGTTCCTCCTGTTCCTCCACCTGTTGTTCCGGCGGCTGCTGGTCAGCCTGTCGTTGGTCCTGTTCCTTTGAATCCACTTGTTCCTCAAGCTGTCCCTGCTCTTTTACCTGCTCTTCTTCCTACTGCTCCATTGCCTATACCTTCTCAGTCTATTGTTCCTGCTACTTCTGCTATCTTGGCTACTCCTACTGCTCCTACGTTCAGTCCTCACGTTGTTGCCCCTGTACTTCTCTCCTCTTCTCCTTCTGTTCGTAGTCATATACCTAATGCTGTTGCTAATCTCTATTCTCCGCTTTTCGGACCGATACTTGGGTCCGATGTCTCTGATATCGCTCAGAGATGAAGCCAAATGCCTGGAGGTAGGGAGAGTGAGACGTTAATCACTATGGCGCGCAGGTGGATTAGACATCCTGCTAAGTACACTCCGCACATAGTGTTTGATACGTTTTCTCAGTTCAATGAACCCACACAAAGATTCGTGTTCGAGGAAATGTGTAAATCCTTGCGAGAAGAGTGGGATAATGATGAGGTAGATAATGTACCGACCGATATGACTGAACTTCAGACTCAGTTTTCGAACGGTATGATTGTAGGCGGTGATGTACGACGTGCATTAGAGCGTCTGTTAGCTTTTAGATCTACAGTGCATCCTCGAGTGTTGTTTGATGACGACTCTGATGACTCGAAGGCACAAGCTGGTCAATATCCTATGCGAGAAGTTCCACCAGTGTGGATGCCAGGGGATGCTACTGTTGCTCCTCCAATCTTGCCGCACTTCCAGAGAGTGTGGATACACCTCCCATGGAAGCGATCGGAAGTTTTACAGGTGAAACAATCTTTACCTGACCCCCGGAAAAATCCGGCAGGTTATTACAAGGAGTTATCCCAACTTGTGGATGCTACTATTATGAATCTTGCTGATATTGACATGCTGTTTGGTAACGCAGTACCGCAACCGATTTGGGTGAAAATCCGTCAAGAGAATCACGCAGCTGAGTTAGGCAGAGATTGGGCTGCTATTGTAGCGGCTGACGGACGGCAAGTTGGTGGGGCTAAGCCTGAACAGATAATTACGGCTCTGCCCCAAAGGGTCATTACGCTCATGAAGACACTTATGCCAGCAATGAGGGTGAACTGGGATAAATTGTCTGCTTGCAAACAAAAGAAAGACGAGAGTGTCTCCGATTTCTTTACTAGATTTGAGGAGGCATTTATCGATCATAGTGGTCAGGATATGAGCACTGAGGGAGGCCTGCGGTTGTTTGTTGATAAATTTGTGTTAAATTTGTTGCCTGAGCTATGCAACAAATTGAAAAATTCAGAAAGTTCATGGGCTGTTTCCACCACTGCTCAAATATTAGCAACGGCTCAATATTATGAAAATAGATAAAAAGAAGAAAATGATCGTGCAGATAAGAAAACGAAGGAGCTTAAAACTAAGGTCTTGTTGCAGCAAGCGTATCCTCCGCACTCAAATCAAAATGACTCACAACAGCAGAATCGATCACAGTCGCAGTCTTCTAGGTCGCAGTCGCGTTCTGACTCTTCTACACCCACAGCTATGCTTGGGTATAATCAATGTGCCTATTGTAGGGGTGAGGGCCATTTGAAGTTTAATTGTCCTGTTTTACGTGACCAAAATAATGGTGTTTCGGCTCGAGGAGGTCGTAGTGGTCCTCAACAGGCATCTCGAGGTAGAGGTCGTGGCACCTCTCAAAATCAAAACGAGCGTTCTACTTCTTCATCGGACTCTAACAATTGTTTTGATCAGCGCAATTCATAGTTTGGTAGATCTGCACAGTATCATGTGGATGACTATTACGTCGAGCATGACATTGATGCTGATGGTAATTACTAGGACAGCCATAGACAAAGAGAGGGAGTAGTATCAGTTCCGGTTGATCAGAGAGGGCCTTACGTCGCAGTTGCCACATCAGGCGCAGTTGAGCCTTTTCTGTTGGACACTGGTGCAGCAAAAAGTTCCATTATGCATTCAAAACTCCCTGGCGCACCTTTGTCTGGCTTAACAAATGTTTCCGTTGGATTCTCTGGCGCCCCGGTTAGCAATCCAGTTTCTAGCCCTTTGTCCCTTACGATCGGGCCACGTGAGCTAGAGGCTCCTTTGATTTTAACTACTGGTTGTGGTGAGAATCTTTTGGGTCTGAATTTGTTGAAGCGGTTATATGCGACTCTGGATTGCTCTCCTGCGGGAGTGGAGCTTACATTAGGTCACAGAGTGATCTCTCCTATGTACTTGTCAACTGATAAGCTCCCACCGGAATTAAGTTCCCTTCCTGAGTCTTTGTGGGCAACGGGTCCCAATGATGTGGGCCTATTGGATATACCACCTTATGTCGTTCAATTGAAATCGAATGTGCGATTACCACGCATTCCCCAGTATCGTATCTCCCTTGATGGTGAGCGAGCGCTATTAGCGATCATTTATGATTTGATCAAAAAGGATGTTATCGAGGAAACTCGGGGAAAAGTGTGCAATAGTCCGGTGTTACCTATTCTGAAACGAACTGACCCATCTAAGCCTCCTGTGTACCGTTTTGTCATTGATTTGAGAGAAGTCAATAAAATTGTGATTCCACAGTTTCCCGTGGTGCCTGACATTACAGCTTTACTGACCCTGATTCCAGCCTCTGCCTCTTGGTTCTCGGTAATCGATCTGAAGAATGCTTTCTTTAGCATTCCGATTGCTGAGGAAAGCAGAGATCTATTCGGCTTCTCATTAGGTGGTCGCAGCTTTAGGTTTAAACGCGCACCTCAGGGCTACTGTGAGAGTCCATCGATCTACAGTCAAGCTCTTAAGAGTCAACTTGATGCGTTTGTGTTACCGGCTGGTGCGGCCTTGATTCAGTACGTTGATGATCTGTTAGTGGCTGCTGACACTGAGCAGATTTGCAAAACTGCTACAGTATCGCTATTGCAGCATCTATGTGACTTACATCACAAGGTGTCACCTTCTAAGCTACAGTATTGTTGTCAAGAAGTAACCTATTTAGATCACTTATTGTCAAAGGAGGGAAGAAGGTTGACCCCAGAAAGAATTGCAGCAATTGCTCGAATGACTGTGCCAACAACTCAGAGAGATGTACGTGCCTTTCTAGGTATTACGTCATACTGCAGACAGTGGATTCCGAATTTTTCATTGTTAGCGAAGCCATTGTTAGCTCTCACGTGCAAGGATGTTCCGACTCCTTTGCCATGGACCGAAGAATGTCAGAAAAGTTTTTCTGAACTGCGTGATGCGTTGTGTTCGGCTCCTGTGTTAGGTACTCCTGATTACAGTAAGCCGTTTACACTATACGTTCACGAGAGGGAAGGTTGTGCGTTGAGTGTCTTGACGCAACAATTTGGTGGTAAGCAGCGTCCATGTGCATATTTTTCCTCGACCTTAGACCCGGTAGCTAGAGCATTGCCGAGTTGTTTAAGAGCGACAGCGGCGGCTGCGGTGTCCATTCGACAGTCCGCAGGGCTGGTCATGGATAATATGCTCACAGTGATGGTCCCGCATGCAGTTGACACTCTCTTGAATCGAACGAAAACTCAACACTTGACGAGCGCAAGGTTGTCCGGTTATGAGTTGACACTTTTGGCAAGTCATATACAGATCAAGCGTTGTAATGTGCTGAATCCAGCGACATTGTTGCCGATTAATGTGGAATCAGGTGATGTAGCACCACATGACTGTTATCTAAGAACTGAAGAAGAGACGAAGGGTCGTATTGACCTGAAAAACACTCCATTGGTAGATCCCGATGGTACTTTGTATGTTGATGGTTCATGCTTCAAGTTGCCGAATGGTGATGTGACGACCGCGTATGCTGTAGTGACGTTGAGTACGGTTGTGGAAACTGCGAGATTGAGTCAGAATTCAGCGCAAGCGGCAGAGTTGATTGCGTTAACGAGAGCGTGTGTTTTGTCTAAAGGGAAGCGAGTGAATGTGTTTACCGACAGCCAGTATGCATTTGGCGTAGCGCATAGCTTTGGTCGATTGTGGAGAGAAAGAGGATTTATGACATCCCATGGTACGAAGATCCAACACGGACAGCTCGTGAACGATCTTTTGGACGCACTTACATTGCCTAAGCAGGTGGCAATCATTAAATGTAGCGCGCATCGAAAGATTACGGATGATGTTGGTCGTGGTAATGCGTTTGCGGATGAGATTGCTAAGGAAACGGCTAAGAATCTGACAACTCGAATGCACGTTATGAGTTCAGTGAGGTGGCCGACGGAGACTGGTATGTGTGAGGACACTGTTGAGAGCGTGAAAGCGATTCAGAATGAGGCCACCGAAACTGAAAAGACTAAGTGGAAAGAAAGCACAGGAAAGTTAGATGTGAATGGATGTTGGGTTGATTTGTCAGAATATCGGAGATGGATGTTACCGGATGCGTATGTGCTTGCCGTTGTTACTATGGCTCACAGCATGTCACATATTAGCGCGAAAGGTATATGTAAGTTGTTGTCTCCTGTATGGAAGAATGATGGGATTGCTAAGTGTGCTGAGAGAGTGGTTAAGAATTGTATGGTATGTATGATGTATAATCCTGGCAAGGGCACCCCCACTCCACCTGGTCATTTTGCTCCTCCTACATGTCCCTTTGAAGTTATCCAGTTGGACTTCATCCATATGGAGAGATGCAATAACTTGAAATATGTTTTGGTTGTGGTTTGCGCGTTCTCCAGATGGATCGAGGCCTACCCTCTTAAGGATAATACTGCCCTGTCCACAGCGAAAGTCCTACTGAAGGAATATTTTCCTCGGTATGGAATGCCACGGATCGTATGGTCGGATAACGGAAGTGAGTTTGTGGGAAGTGTGATGAAGAGTGTGTGTAAGGGCCTTGGAATACGTCAGAAATTCCATAGCGCCAATCATCCTCAATCAGCGGGTTTAGTGGAAGGGTACAATGGTACTCTGAAACTGAAACTTGCCAAAATTCAAGCCACAACTGGTTTGTCTTGGCCTGATGCACTGCCTCTAGCTTTCTTATCGACCAGGGCGACTGTGCACTCTCGAGTAGGGCTTAGCCCATATGAGATTGTGTTCGTCCGTCCTGCGAACATTTGGGGAGTTCCAAGGCCTAAGGCATTTGACAGTCTCGAATATCCAATGTTGATTGACTATCTTTATGATCTGACTGCTAAATTGAGTTTGATTCATCAACAGGTTTTTGAAGCTCTGCCAGCACAAACAGAAGGTCCTGGACATCGGCTCTAACCTGGTGACTGGGTCGTCACCCGAAATTTTGGGAGAAAGCGTAATCTCGAGCCAAGATTTGTGGGACCCTACCAAGTTCTGCTGGCAACAAGGACTGCAGTTCGGTTGGAAGGCCGGAAGCACTGGGTGCATGCCAGCCATACAAAGAAGATTCCACTTCCTTTGCCAGCAAATAATTGGGTGAAAGCAGGAGTTGCCCCAACGGAGACTGAGGCCCTTCCACGTTATGTGCCATTCAGTGATGCTCAACCTGTAGAGAACGATTCAGTTCAGTCAGACACACCTGTTGAATCATCTGGAACTGTACCTTCGTCTTCAGCATTGGAGAATTCGAGTTCTGAATTGTCACCTGAACGATCGAACACTGTTTTGTCATCTGAACCGTTGTTTGAAGAGCAAACTCGGCCTGGAAAAAGTCGATACTTTCTTCGATCACGTGACAAGGACTAATAAAGAATTCCTTTTTGTTTTTAAATTTTACATTACCCCCTCACTGTTGCTACGAACATTGCGAACATTTCATTTTTTCATTGATTTTGAGTTTTTTAATTCTTGTTTTATACATCACGTGTATTTCTCTTCTGTGCAGCTAGGAGATTCATATTAATTTGAATGTTTATTTGATTGGAACCTATCATCCGGGTTGACCGTAGGGCCGTGCGGGTACTTCCTTCTGTTTAGCAGGTTCCTGACACTAGGTCGGTTACTTTTGTCGATTCCTGGGAACTCCTGGGAATTGATAATCGCTACTCAGAACGAAGTGCGTCAAGAACGTTACGGACGGTTTTTAGAGGATGGAGTTCTCTAAGCTGTTGGAAGTAGAGAGGATTTCGGTGCAAAGATCCAAACTGCATAAGGTTTTGCGAACAAAATGTTTTTTGTTTCAGGTTTTCATGCTGTTCCTGACTGTTTCTATGCTATTGGTGGGTGGAGTGCATTTTGAAATTCAGTCGTTATTGCCTTCCACTTCACCTACTTCTCCTTCTCCTGATCTGAATTCTGTTCCCACTATTTCTCAACATTCCTTTCATCTTCTGCCCCAACACGAACAGGTTAGACGTGCGGAATTTATGAACAACTCCTTTGTCCAACTTCTTCATCAACATCAGTTGGTGATGAATACTACCAACTGTTGGGTGTGTGGGTTAATGCCACATACCATGGATGAGGGTATTCCGTATCTGGTTCTTCCTTACAGCACCCAGGGGTCAGCTCGGGCATTCCAAACTATGTTCCGTAGTGCACTAGATTCCTACCCCCGTCGAGAGCCACGCTCTGCAGACCTTGGTCCCGGCCCGTACCACAAGTCTTTGGCAATAGCAATTGCTGACATAGATAGAGATATTTTTGATCCATCGCTTATTCTGGAGGAAGAGGTGCGAGCATACAAGGATCTGAGTGAGGCTGAGTATAGTATGTCAGTGGGTGATAGACAGCTTAAGAGCTCGTCTCCGATCTGGATCGTACCCCACCTTGGTCGTTTCTGCCTGCAAGGTCTTGGTCGAAATCCGAGAGCTCAGCTTGGGAAGAGTGCTTGTACTGAAACGTATGTTTTACCAATGCTCTCTTCCCCTGTTTTCCTGACTGCCAAGGGTACCTATTTTGTATGTTATGATCGCGCATATACATGGTTACCCCGTGACTTCTCGGTCACCTGTTATATTGTGAATCTTTTGCCACTGACTTTTACAGTTGCCTCAGACTATCACAAGACCAGAGTTGTGAGAGGCGTTATTAGCGAAGAGGACACTGCCGGTCAAGAAGCAGGAGACTTCTTTAAGGGTTTCCTGCCATTTTGGGGACCTATGGTTAATAGTAGGAACCTGAGACAGTTGACTCGTGTGGTAGAATCGACTGCTAACATAACTGCAAGTGCTCTTGGTAATCTGACAGCAGAGCTTCAGGCGGATAGACTTATGACGTTGCAGAACCGTATGGTTCTAGACGTTGTTCTCGCAGATAGAGGTGGTGTGTGCAAGGGGATCCATTCGAGCTGCTGTATTTTCATTCCTGATAACGGTCCAACTGTTTATCAAGCCATCTCGAAGTTGCATAAAATCTCCGAGTCCATACACGTGGACGAAGGTAATTGGACGCTTCTAGGATGGTTTTGGGGTCTGATATCGACTTGGGGTTGGAAGATTCTGATGATTGTAGGGGTTGTTGTGACGTTTCTGTTCACGTGTTGTCTTTGTTTACAGTGTGGTCCAGCCTTATGTGGCCTTTGTGCTACAACGTGTATAAGACGGCCATCTGTTACCAAAGAGACATTGATGGATAGAATGATGTTCCAGCAACAACTGAACGATCTGATGAATATCGAAATCGATTCTGATATCGACTAGTGCTTGCCTACATGAGGGCAAAAGGAGCGTCTGAAGTTCCGTGAGAATCGAAATGACGTTTTGGGCTTGTTCGAATATGGACGAGTTTGGTATCTATGAACCGCAAATGACGAGTTTAGTGGGTGTACGAGTTTTCGCTACTCTACTTTGCAGCATTCGTCTTATTCGTGGGCTTCTTCATCTGAACCCACGGGTTCCATTTTAGATACGGCATCCATTTTGTTTCGGCCCTCACGTAGCCGGCGAACGGACAATGTCCGCTTCATGACCCTGGGTTTCCCAAGCTCTTGCGGAAGATGCATATCCCTTTGAGTGTGTCTTTATGACTAGGGGGATGACACGGCAAAAGCAGATGGCTCCGCTCGAGGCTCATCTTGCCGTGCCGGTCTATTGTTTCAGCCGTGCATGCGTTAGGCTCAAATCCTGCGATCCTGCGATCACGCTTCCGAAATTGCCCCCTACACTCTTTTCAATCTGTTGTCTGTCTTTGTCTTCCTTGCACCTGTTTCTGTCCCTTCTCTTAACTCGTTTACAGCCAGAATGGAATGCGCTTAATGTGGAGATAACGTGCTTTTACAGTTGGGAACCGGCAATGCTACTGTAATTATGTTCCGGGCTTCTGAAAACATGAATGCAACCCTTTTGAAGTTTACTGTGGGAACTGAGTTGTAACCTTTTGTTCGCTATGTTGTGCAATGACGAAAATGTGTATAAAAGGAGCGATCCACTTTTGCAATTCGAAGCAGTCTCTCAGAACCTACACTTTGTGTACTTCTTGCGATTTCTGTATCCCTGCAGTAAATAAACGCTGATCTTTGACGCCGAAGGAAGTGTCCCGTGTCTCTGTGATTTGTACGCCGGAACAGGTAACCCACGAAGGTTTCAGGTGTTGTCCCCTGGCACCGCTGGGCCTTAGAATAGCCCAGTCCTTCAATACCATTTGCAAAAATTGAAGAATGAGGGCTAGAATAAAGTAAAGAAATAAGAGAAATAAATTTAGACGAAAAACCGATCCAACGAAGAGCTTGAAACATGAAGTCCCATCCTATTCTATCAAATGCCTTTTCGGCGTCAAGAGAGATGGCAGCTAATAGAAAAGAAAGTGAGGGAGCTTTACTTAAAATATCAAAGAAAACACAGGAGTTATCTGACGATAGACAACCTTTAACGAAACCTGATTGTTCTGCTCCAATAATTTCCGGTAATAGGGGGTCTAATCTGAGAGCTAAAATGTTGGCGAAAATCCTATAATCTGTATTTACAAGGGAAATGGGGCGAAAATATTTACACAAGGTATGATCTTTGTCTGGTTTGGGAATTAAACAAATTAGTGCTTCCTGAAAGGACCCCCGGGAAGATCCAGAATCGACAAAGGATTGAAATAACAGGAGCAGTTTAGGAAGGAGAAGAGAGGAGAAATGATTGTAGAATTCAATAGTGAAACCGTCAGGCCCAGGCGCCTTACCGCGACGAAGCACAGAAACGGCGTGTGAAATTTCAGAAAGGGTGATATCCGAATCAAGTGAGTGAAAATCAACATGAGAAGAGAGAGGGGAAGGGATGTCTTGAAAATAAGTAAGAAGATCAGTGGGGTCAGGACGGGATTCAGGAGTATATAAATTTTGATCGAAAGAAACAAATTCATTTAATATATCTTTATCTTTAAACAGAGATATTCCAGCCGGACCTTGTAGAGATTCAATCTTTGTCCTTTCTTTTCGTATTTTAAGATAGTTAGCGAGTAATTTCCCATTTTGTTCTGACCTCCATAATATCGAGAGTTGCATTTAAGTAAAGAATTAGAAGCAGCATTTGTGGTAAATTTATTAAAATCGAATTTGGCTGAGATGAGCTCGCGAAGGGAATTTTCAGAGCCAGAATTATAATAAGCATATTCTAACTTCTTAATGTTATCCAAAAGTTGAGTTGACTTAGAAATCGACTTCTTTTTCTTTTGAGAGACATAATTAATGACAAAACCCCTAACAGCTGCTTTAAAAGAATACCATACCATTAAAAAGGAAGAGTCAGGGAGATGATTAAGTGTAAAAAATTCAGTGGCAAACACAGTAAATTAGGTACAAAAATCAGAGTCAAGGAGTAAAGAATTATTAAATCTCCAACGTCCGGAGTGAGGAGAAAAGGGGATAAGGTCAATATCGACAAAAACGGGAGCGTGATCTGAAATTAAAATAGAACCAATGTCTGAGTGAAGGACAAGTTGAGCTAAGGATTTGCTAAGGAAAAGGTAGTCAATACGAGATTGGGAGTGGTGGGTAGGGGAATAAAAAGTATATTCTCTAAGTTCGGGGTTACAAAGTCTCCAAATGTCTACTAATGCGTTATTCTGAATAGATGCAGTGAATTGAGAATGCATTTTGGAGGTAACAAATTTAACCTTCGAATTCCTGTCTAAAATGGGGTCTAGTACTTGATTGCAGTCACCACCAAAAATAACATATTTTTCATCAAGCGTAACAAGTTTTTCAGAAATAGCAGGCCAAAACAATTTATCAACACCCGTCGGAGCATAAACATTAAAAATAACTATTGGTATCTTGTCTATGAGTAGATTTACAAGAACCCAACGACCATTGACATCACATTCTTGGGATATAACAGAAACAGTTAACTTTTTATGACACAATATAACAGAACCATTTTTCTTACCCAAAGCAGGAGAATGAAAAACATGACCCACCCAACAACATTTGAGTTTTAAAGCCTCCGTTTCCGAAAGGTGGGATTCTTGGAGGAGGGCTACATCAGCTTTAAGCCTAGTCAAATGTGTCAAAACTCGTTGACGTTTAATGGGGTTATTTAACCCCTTAACGTTCCAAGTGACTACTCGGAATGTAAATCAAAATAGAATGATACGGAAAAGTAGATAAAATAGAGAAAATGAGATGATGAAAAAAGATAATGGTGAAGGAAATGTAGACAAAGTGGTAGGTAAGAGAAGTAAACAAAGAGAAAACAGAGAGAATCCAAGAAGAAAGAAGGAGAGAAAAGAGCGAAGAAAAGACATAGTAATATAGATAATAGTAGAAAGAACAGAGCAATATAACAAGAACAAAGAAACATACCAACAGATACAGAACGAAGAAGAGTGGGGGTGACGACGCCAGAAGATGACAACATCAACAACGGAACGCACGTCACCGAACACCTGAGGAACCAGCAGAGGAATGAATTGGACGGATGGATAACACCGGGGTGAAGAAAAGGGGGAGAGCATCTGCAAGAAAAATAAAAAATAAGAAGAATATTAGAGAGAAGTACAAAATACCAGGGCATGACAAAATCAGCAGAGAAGAAAGAACAATAAAATGACCCGATAGGATAACGAAAAAGCAAATAGCTCAGTCAAGCGTAATTAAACAGCTCTTGCAGTGTCCATGACGTCGGCTCCTTGCTGATGAAGAAATTCTTGAAGGACCAGTGGGTCATCAAAAGTTGTTGTCTTGTCCTTATAGGTCACCTTGAAGAGACATGGGTGAAGCAAACCGAACCTGGCATTTAGAGCTCCTAGTTGTGGTCTCAAATCAAGGAACTGCTTCCGACGATCCGCTGTCACTTTAGCCACATCCTGGGATAGATATAACCGATGGCCTTCCCACATAATTTGCTTTTTAGCTTTTGCTGCTGAAAGAACCTGCAGGAGATCGGTATATTGTAGGAACAGCATAATGACACCACGGGGTTTGGCGGAGATTTTAGGACCAAGTCTATGCGCACGTTGTATGTTGAGTGAAGAGGATGGAGGAAGGTCCAAAATTTTCGGCAGAAAGGTTTGAAAAAATGCGGTTGGATTGGACCCTTTTGTATGTTCAGGAAGTCCATAAATTCGTAGGTTATTTCTGCGATTACGATTTTCCAACTCCTCCGTCTGCCTCCTCAGGAGTGATACATCTTTTTCCAAAAGTAAAATCCTAGAGCAAGAGGCTTGGAAGGACTCCGTGGATTGTTCCACTAAAAGAACACACGATTCAAGAGAGGACAATTTGTCGTGAAGAAATTGCAATGTCTTAGTAGTTTCAGCCATGAAGGGTTTGAGCGCACGAATTTCCTCAAGAATAAGATCCATAGAGGCAGAGTGTGATGTGGAGCCTGGGGAGGGTGGATCCTTTTTCAGGCGTTTTGTCGAAGCAGGTTGCAAAAGTTTACTTGAGGAAATTGTTTTTGGAATTGCCCCAGGAGCTAAGTCAGGCTTATGAGAAGCAGGATCTTCCATAGTTGGAGGCGTAGAATCAGAATCCGAGGAATGACGTGGTTTGATCATAGACGTAAGCTTGAGGGTACGCAATTTCCCCATGTAAAAAGAGGGGGATAGACACTAGTACCACTACAGACTTCAGGTAAATCTCTGCAGAATTAGTGTGCAAAGGAAAAACACACTGTGGCACAGCAATAGTGAATGCGTACAGAAAATGCGGTCAAAAAAGGCGCCAAACAGGAACAGCAATGCTGAGGAGACGTAGGATCATTCAATATGGCGGCTGTACATCACAATCCCCAACCTCAGGAAAACCTCCGTAGACGTAATGCGCAAACAAAACACTGTGGCATATCAACAGTCAGCGTGTTGCAGTACAAGCGGTCAAAAAAGGTGTCAGAGACAGCAATGTTGAGGACACGCAGTTCATTTAATATGGTAGATGCACATCATAACCATCTTCCTTAGGAAAACCACTGTAGTAACATTGCGCAAAGAAAAACACTGTGGCACACCAATAAACAAAGCGCATAATAAATGCGGTCAAAAAAGGCGCCAACCAGGAATAGGAATGTTGAAGAGAAGAAGCAGAGTTATTAAAATGGCATCTGTAGTTCAGTACGGGAAAAGGAGAAAACTGCGACTGAAGACGCATTCCACAGTGATTCGGAGGTTGATGAAAGAGGAGGCAGACAGCAAATGCATTGCAGATAGTAGATACGAGGTATTTATGAAGAAATTTTCACTCGCAGAAAATCGCGGCAAAAAAGAAAATCGCGGCCACGGCAAAAGCGGACCGCGTCACAGCGAAAATTAGCGCATATCGCTGGTTTTAATAGGTAAGGAGCAGAGCCATTTGCTCACCTCATGCTCCCACAAGTGAATCAGGGCTTTTCAGTAGTGGAACTCCGGTGAATGCGCAGGAATCCGCCGGCGCCGGTGCTCGGTTAGCGGAGCTCCGACGCTAAGCCGCCATCTTGTGTGGCGCTCAAGCCACGCCCCCCGAGTCCCCCCACGCTAACACTCGCCGAGGCATCAGCATACAGGATCTGTATCCACTGAAGACAGACAGGAGGAAACCCCATCCGGCGAAGGATGTAACACTTATATCCCTGTTCGATAGAATTTAACGCTTTTGCATCACCTAGAAGCACTGCAACTGCCGACTGGTCTGGGTTACGCGCATGAAACATACCGAATATAGTCCTCAAATTCAGAGAAGTGGAGCGGACCGGGATAAACCCAGATTGATCTGGAAGGATAAGAAGGGGCATTAAAGGCAGCAATTTGGTGGCCAGGATTGTCGCTAATATTTTTGCATCCAAATTAATCAGGGATAAGGGACAATAGGACTCACCTTGTGGGCGACTTATCCTTTTTGAACAAGGTAATAATGAGGGCCTGTCGCAGCGATGGCGAGAGTGCGCCTGTCTTGTGAGCCTCAGCGTACATTTCCAGCAAGTGTGACACCAGCAGATCGGCGTATGCTTTATAAAATGCTGCTGTGAGACCGTCTGGCCCTGGCGCCTTATTGTTGGGCAGCGCCATAATAGCCTCCCTAACGTCTTCTTTGGTAATAGGCACATCCAGGTGTTTCCTATGTATATCAGATAACAAAGCTCATGCCGTATCCTCCAAATATGCACCTAAGGCTTTAACCACCGCCCCCCCACAGGAAGTATATGTGGAAGCATAGAACGCACAAAATTGTTCTACTATTGATTGTTGAGAATAATGCAATTCCCTATCCGTGTCTACAATATGGTCTATTGGAGGGTTATCGGACCTGTCGCGTAACCTATTAGCTAGAATTCTACCCGGCCTTCCCCCCCTCTCCATAGGTTCTGGCCACATGTCGCTTGGATAAATATTTTATTTCTACTTCTGCTAGTGAATTATATTCTTTGACTTGTTCTTGTATTGGGCTAGTGTATCTCTTGATGGTGTACGGTTATATTGGTGTTCTAGGGTCTCAAGTTGTCGTTCTAGTGCTTGCAGTTGTGTCCTAAGGTCTCTGAGGATCCCTACGGAGGTGCTAAAACATACCCCCCTAATTGTCACTTTAAAAGCTTCCCAGAGGGCCGGCTGCTGTCAACAGACCCCACATTGTGCTCGAAATATTGTATGCTAGCCGCCTTGATAGCTTCAGTGTAAGTCTGGTCAGTAAGTGCGTCCGCCCTGAAGCGCCACTTGAAGGGTCAGTGTGTATTTAAGGGTATAGCTAACTCTAAAAGAACAGGGTTGTGATCCGATAGGGTACGCGGCAATGTGGTAACCCCCGTCACCCACGTATTAGCCTCGTCGCTGAGCAACCAATAATCCAATTGCGACCAGCTGTTGAATGCGGGAGTAATATGTGTACCTTCAAGCCTCCCCATATTGCGCAGACGGCAAGCATCCACCAAGCCTAGCTCCAGCATCAGGTCATTTTGCTACCTTGACCATACGTGCACCTTCTGGATTGGATTTATCCACTAATGGATTGAGGTGAGTATTGAGGTTACCCCCCAGCAGGATTGCCGCTTCCGGCCAAGAGCGCACCACCGAAAGCATCTATAAAAAAGGTGAGCCATCATCTACTACAGGGCCGTACATATTGATAATCGTCAAAAGAGCCATTCCTAACTTGACCTGCACAATCGCCCAGCGACCGACCCTCTGTATCTACACTGGTGCGTATAGCTGTAAACTCTACACCTCTTTTAACTAGGGTGAGTATCAAACTCCGAGCAAACTTTAGTGACATCTGTTTTGGCACGAGCAAATACATACATGTACACTTTCTAACGCAAAAACCTGATGATCAAGTGTATACGCACTTGCTAAAGCTTTTTTCCCTCTTTTCGTTCAGTAGAAAAATGACCTCTCCTATGGAGAAACGCTCTATACTGTTATCTTATTTTTAGGAGGGGTGGTCCTTTGATTCTGTGGAAAACTTTACTCTTACCCTGGTCAGGCTAAATTGCCACTTTTTCCAGGGTGCGGGTGGATTGTGAAGGATTTGCTGAATGTCGGTTTGTGGGTGTGCACAAAGTCGTAGGATAGGGCATTCCAATCTTGGAACGAACACTTCTCACCTTCTTCCAGACCCTGTGAATGGATCTGCTCACTTGTAAAACCTTCATGCCAACTTTTGCACTTGTAAATAGATTCAAGAATCTGGCCCATGACATTAACTCTGACAAGACTTTGAGGAATTCAACTAGTTGTAGAAAGTAAACTAGTCACTGCTCTAGGTCTTGGTATATGCTCACAGTTACGGCGGCACATTGAGATGAAGTGAACTGCCCAAGAATTACCCAAGCGGCTCAAGCGGATAAGATCAGACTGCGAGAGGACTTCTTGATCCTAGGTTGGCAGCCTAATCACTGGACGCAATTATAATCTGGGTTTATTTACTGTAGCATTTTGTGAAACTGAGTCAATGATTAAAAGTACATTTGACGCTTCCTCTGACACTAAAGTAGAAAGAGAGCAATGGTAATGACTAAAGTTAGAACAGCTATGCTTTTATTAGTGTTTTTTTTAAACGTTTATGTACATACCATGCATATGATATGAATTTGGGGTAAAATATTACATATATATTCCACACGTATATATCCTCTCTCCTCGTTCTAGGGTGTGTTTTTAAACCTTATGTGGGACGGTTTTAGGACCGACGAGTGGATATTAATTTGTTGGTACAGATGCACATGCACGCGCATAAGTCTTTCATAAAAGCACTAGTGCATCCTCCGTCTACCCAAGCTGAGCTTCCGGTCGGGTGTTTGGGGGAAATCACAAACAATGATGTTCACATGGTTTTGAGGTTCGCATCGCTGGAGCTGTGTTACGGTTAATTGATTGTACTTTGCCTTAAGTATTTCTGGGGCCCTGGGCAACACGTATGGGACAGGACCCCTGTTTGAAACAATTTTGAATTGTATTACGCATTGTGTACTAATTGAAGCTAGCATAATGTAGAAAAATATAAAAGTATGGAGGGAATGTGGAGCAACCGAGGAAATAACAATCTGCATTTGTCAAGCCCCCGTTGGGTGTCTCGTGGCACTGAATAACAGGTGTTTATTATTACCCAACGGTACTCATGTTATCAACCTTAGAAGGATTAAAGGCTGAGTGGACCCGTCAGGATTTGACCCTTGTCACATGAGGTCGAGCACAGGCCCCCCCGCAAAAGACACATTGTCCACTAAGCCACCCGACCCGGTCATATAAGGAAATACGGCTGCACATGGTTCAGATCGATGACAAGTCAAAAGTAGACGTTGGGGTGTGACCCCAAGTATATATAGCGAAGAACGCCAATGGTAATGAGTAATACGTCAAAATGCATCATCTGCCTCACACTAACCGGTGGGGGAAGACACAACCCCATTTATAACCGCATTTATGTTCTATGCAAATTTACTCAATTTTATTGAGTGGAAATGCTTTCGAAACAAGTTCTCTAGGATGATGAAAGCTTGCAACAAGTGTGATCTTATGGAGGTGCATGCTGGAATGTTGCTTTTTGGGAAAGTGTGCATTACTGAAAATAGGGGGGCATCCGCTAATTAAGATGAGTTGACAGATTAAGTATTGGCTCAAAACCCCAGATTGGAAGGTACTTTTGCTAGACGGCTACGATTTACGCGCAGTTTTAAACAGGATATGGATCCCATAGTAGCTACTGCTGGAGTAAGAGTCAAAGCAGGGCAGACGAGAGTGCTGTAATGTGTCTGTAGTGTTCAGGCAGGGGATATCTTGCCGGCCATTCATAGAGAACTGCACAAGTGATTAAGCCCTACGTACTTAAGTCAAGCAAAGATTAGATCAGATGGCGTGGCTTACGAAATGCTTCTATAACCATATGCTATGAATCATGTTGTAGCGTCGGGTTTGGGAGTTGTGCTAACGAGACTCTCACCTCTGCAGTGATCCATTGCCGCAGCGAGCGCTGAGACATAGCGATAGTAAAGCTTTCTTTTTCACAACCGGGTTCTTGAACCGGAAGTGACCCAAAACGGAAGCGGTTCAATGAGAGTGAAAAGGCTACGAATTCTACTCTCGTTCCAGCGCCACCTCCAGCACGGGAGGAGGAAATGGATCTGAATATGTCTGTTTCACATGTCTGTATGTCGTTGTAGATTACTGTCTGTTTTTTTGGCGAAAGGAAAGTGATGGGATCAAGGATGCTGCTTCCTGTAACCTGTATTATTAAAGCGTTTTCCTACCGGATGCGGAGGCCTCTGACTTATATGGACACTTTTTAGAGTTGTCGGGCTTGCTGTTTTTCACAACAATGAAGACGAATATTTTAGTCACTGTTATGTAAAGCGCCAAGGTATTGGACATCTTTACATGAGGACCTGTTGTAATGGAAAATGCGGTCCTCGCCAATAAAAGCGAAAGAGATCTAGCTTGGTGGTGAATTTATTATTTAGTGGTAAAGTAACGAAGCCCACAGCTGACACAGCCTCAGACAGCCAGGTAACCTGTGCACTGGCTACATCAGGAAAGCTCCACATTTCAAATCGCAATAAAATATAAACAGTAGGCACGTGAAAAACTATTCATAATGCACGAGAATAAGCCCTTCAAACAATAACAATTCTAGAGATATGCAGTGCCCTAAGCCACTCCCAAGTGCTCGCGTGCACATACTCGAGAGCGACAAGAGGTACAACACCTCCCTCTTTTAACAACAAGCGCTCGCCATAACAGACAGTTTCCTCTCTTTCTGCTGTCCCTTTGAGACTGGCTTGGCCTGACTTACGTTTGTGGTGAAAGCTTTTTTATCTTCTTTATGGGGCAAAACAGATGGCCCCATAAAGAAGATAAGAAAGCTTTTACTACAAACGTAAGTCAAGGAACCCGGTTTGAAAAGAACGGGGCTAAAAGAGAAAGAAGAACGTCACTAGGACCTCTTTTCCAATGGCTGGCCACTGTTTAGCATGAACGGTGACGCCAGCCAATGGAAAAGAGGGGCGGGGCTTAACCTCACTAGTGAAAATACCTCTATCTCATTAAGTCTCGCCAGCGAGACTGCGCATGTGCGCAGTCTTACACTAGCTGAGACCTAAAAACGGTGTCCTATTTAGAGCCCTATTGCGATCAAAAAGCTTCCCTGAACAGAGGCCACTCATAATAAGAGGCAGTGAATATGCATACATTTGACACAAATACAATCCTTGTTTTTGGTATAATAAAAACTGTGCCCAAATTAGAACTTTGCTAACATCCAAATCCTGACCTAGCATGAGCCTTGGCATGGTGAGAGTGGCTCCTATCAGGAGATCGGACATGAGGATGCTGGCACAAACAGAACAAGCAGACTTATGAAGCAGTCAGATCATTGAACAAAATATCTTTTATAAAACTACACATCTCAGTAGGAGGTACTTTAGGAATCAGGATATGACCCTAAAAAGCAATACCATATATGGATGTATGACATTACAACGTATGCTTTTACCATGCATGCTTTTACAACGTAAGTATTACAACGCAAACCTTTACAATGCATAGTGCTTCGGGGTGCTGGATAGTGAATAGTTTAATTTACTATTCCAACTCCAGTCCCCGTGGACACTAGGGAAGGTGTTGGATAGTAAATTAAATCTATTCCCTATCTTAGAGCGCCCCCAGCGGAATGCGTTGTAATGGTTTGCGTTGTAATAGTTGCATCGTAAAGGCACTGCGTGGTAAAAGTTGCGTTGTAAAGGATGTTTCCCACCATATATATGACACATTTTATTACGTTGATGCCTCACTCGGACCTGCATCTGGATTCAAAACATAGGACCTTTAAAAGAGGTGCAACATATTTAGATTATTCTATGGTCGGGGTGTCTAGTAAAATTAACTGCAGCTTTGAGATGTGACTAGGTTATGTTAACATAACTGTGTTGGCATAATGGAACGATAAAAATAAAACAATCACCACAAAACAAAGAATTCTTCTTACCTGCAGCCTGATTTACATTTTAGAATGCTTCCCAGTGCATACAAATGCCCTTCCACAGCATATAAAAGTGGGGAGTTAGCATTATCTAGTTAACAATTACAGCTATCAACTTCTGACACAACATCACATCTGCTATGCACTACGTTTAATACCTTTTGATCTATTTCATCTAGAAGGAAAATTATGTGTTGCATGGGACAAACACGGAAAACATGGAGGCCACACAACTACATTTTTACAGTGACCAGGCTTTGCAGCTTTCTGAAAGAGGAGTGGAACGTACCCCAAACTGGAGCTCCAGTACCAATCTACCAATTTCAGTGGGCCACAATTTTTGTGAGTGACAATAGCCAAGTTTGTCACACACAGAGGCTGGTAATCTTTGAACAAATACTCTAAAATTAAGACCACAACCTTGCAGCATGCCTGGGTGTTCATTTGACAGCCTCACACACCATAACGGCCCATGGGATGTAAGCTGCACTGAATTTATAAAAAGCTGATGGTAATGACAAACTAATGTCTTTTTGAGGTTCTAGACTTTCATTGCTTCCACTAACCCAACTGGCCCAACAAACCTGATAACGTCTGAGAAGCCCAGGACTGGGAAGATAGGGTTGTAACAGCAAAGAGACAACTTTACATTGGCAGCACGACTGGGAGTTGTGTGCACGCGTGCAAGAATTACATTTTTTTTAAATGCGAGTGGTGCGCACGCGCACAACGGGAAAAAGTGCTGTGCACTTCGCGTGCGCCTGTGCGCGTAATAGCAAGCTGGTGGCCGGCCAGGGTAGCACTTTTAAACCAGCTACTAAATTTCTCGCCAGAGCAACGCATGCGCTGGCTCTAGCGAGACCTAAAAAACGCCAAGAACATCAGAGCTTCGTTCTTCGGCGTTCCGGAAGACCACGACTTCAAAGGCTGGCAAGAACCCCCGCTGCAGGAAGAGGAAGACTGAGAGAAGACATGCAACTCTCGAGAGTCCAGCCGACCCGGAGAGGTTGAGGGCGGCGAGACTCCCCCAGCCACGACCCAGGAGGGCCATGGCAATAGGCAAGTACCTATGCTCAATTACTTCACTGCGGGCTGGTGGAGGACGAGCTGTGAGAAGCCTGTGCTGCCGTGACTCACTGAGACCCTTTCCCTCATCACTTACACCACCTCCCTTTTAGATGCACAATCCTGGTCGTGGGTGACGGTGGCGGTAGACAAACTGACCCAAAACACACTGTACTAGGCCATTGTTATTTTTCTCTTTGAGGGTACAGGCCACACTCCCCTCTTCTGGCGTCCTGACAAGGAAGAGAAGCTGACCAAAGACCTCGACCTCTCTCTCTCCTGGAGAAATTGGAAGAGACAACCCTCCCCGTGATACCCTGGCAGAACTGACATTCAAAGAAACCTTGTATTTTTATGTGGTGACTTTATTCCCTTGTTTTGATCCCATATGACCTGTTACTTGCCCCATATAGACAGGTCAATAAAATACCTACTAATCCTCGCTCCTGTCTCTGTGCTCTGTATAACTAGGTGATCACAGGCAGCTCGCTCCAATGTCTGACATTATGGACAAAAGGCATCCATGGAGTGCGATCCTTGACGTGTCCATAATACAGAGCCAGGGGTTGGACCAAACACACACACTGAGGGCAGCGGACCACTGTTCCGGTCATGAGTATTAGCCTGTGGAGTGGGGGGGGGGGGGGGAACATACCCTCTTTCAATGACCATTTTGTCGTGGCCAGACCTTTTTATCTGTGTCACAGGAGTGGTGGCCTACTGGCCCACTTATGTAAAGTTTTGCTGCTACAAGTACTACAACCAGATTCTTGTGCTAATATCCCAGTATGTGTGTCTCTTTATATGTGTAGTTTGTTTGATACATACAGCACGAGTTTACGAATGAATCAGTGAGGGACGCCTGTGGGTTCTGTTTTGCAAACCCTGACATGTTCAGGCGCACAAGATGGAGGCGAGGTTGCTTTCTTAGACAGAGGAAGTGTTTTGCTGACATTCCTGAGACTGGAGAGAGGAGACCCTGGACAGGCAAGTGGGGAAAGAGGAGGCAGGCTTCCCGTCAGTAATTCTCTACGGTCCTTTTGCTGCAAAGAACTGCTGACACGTCATCCTGGGGACTATAGGCTACAACAACTCATATCACTATCACACATGCATTACCAAGCATGCACTACATAGAATACACTTACAACGCATTCCCATCATACATATTATTTTTGCCACAGCCGCCCATACCACAGCTCATTACTTTGCCTACTGCTATCCTTCCTCGTACCCTAAAAACTCCTTACTACCCCATATCGAAGACTTCCCTGAACCCTAACAACTCAATGCTACTTTCCCTGAATCCGAAAAATGCCTCTCCAGCGCGTTGTATTGGGTAGAATGCATTTGTTGCAACTTACCTCATTGTAGATGTTGACGTAAATGTGTTTTAAATTCTTTTCCCTGGTAATGGGTTTGTTCTAAGTGTAAAACCTTCCGGAGTGCCTCCATTTGGTGCAGGATGAGACTGCAGTCTCCGTTCAGAATGTAAAGGGCCCTTTAGAAGAGTCTAACCTTTTTAGGTCTCCTGGCGTTTAACAGCGCGTCAGCGCTGTGTCCGCCAGGAGATCTTTTGTCAGCGACTCTCATTCCCAGGAGACAGTCCTGGCCACGCGCATCCTTCCAGGCGATTTGTAACTGGAACGCGCGCTGTGGCCAGGCGCTGTCTCCTGGGAAGCGCAAGCACCACACACGCTTGCGCATACACACACACACGCGCCCATGCACGCACGCACATACATACATACAGAGACACCACCCCTGACTCATACACACACGCGCGCACACACACAAGTGCAGACACCACCCCTGACTCATACACACACGCGCGCACACACACAAGTGCACCGAGGCCCCCCCTCCCCCTCCCCCGCCGTCACCGTCGCACACATACGTACACACACACACACACACGAGCATACACACACACAAGTGCACCAATCGCGCTCCAGAACTTACCTTACCTCAGCATGCAGCGCCCAACCTCCTGCTGGCGCGGCCCCGGGGCTTTACACCGCTCACAGGAGCCCCGGGCCGCGAGACGCTACAACTCCGCCTGCCTCCTCTTCCGGTGTGAACGTGGCCCCGCCCCCGTCACAGGCGACCGTGCCTGACTTCCGGGGCGGCCGCGAGTTCAAAGCTGCGCTGCTGATGTCCGGTCCCAGGGGCCTGTAGCAGGTCCTTATTTCGTGCCACCACTCGCCATGCCCAACCCACTCGCGGTAGCTTGCCTCGCTTTATGGCGGGCGGGGGGGCGACAGATGCCTCTGACTTTGGGGTGATGGGCAGTTCAAAGCTCACAGCATTGGGCTGTAGGGTGGGGAGCGGGGAGGGCGATGGTAGCATGAGGTTGGTTGACCAGAGGCATGTGAGGAAAGAGGAAAGGAAGGCAGAAGGGGCAACCGGAAAAGATCGATCAAAACAGCGAAGATGGCCTCAGTATCCACTAATCTGACCCTTAGGATTTTATCGTGAGATGTCAATGCTCTAGGCCAGACAATTAATAGGGAAATCGCGCAGAAATACTTATACTGGCTGGATCCGGACTCAATACTTCTGCATGAAACACATCTGGGGGCATTAAATGGGACTTCATTGGTAGGGGTAGGTTGAAGCTTTTGGCACATCCTGTGTTTATATCCGGCTCACGGGCATGAATTATTTTGCTCATCGATCACTTTCACTCACTGTAACACAGACATTGACGGACTCTGTGGGTTGCTATTCGAGGTGAGTGGAACAGCGAGCAGGTGATGGTGCTATCCTGGTATATCCCCATCCCCAGGGTTGTAAACTAGGGCACTATCCAAGATAGGCAAATGGATGCTACAGTCTGCTGTCTGTGCTCGTCATAGGGAGAGACTTGATTCTGACGATGAGGCCCGAGATGGACAGATTCACATCAACAATGCACCTACGGCGAACCAACAGTAGACTGCATAATTTTACACAGTCGATGGGTCTGATGGACTTCTGTCAGGAGTCGCCTCGGAAGGAACAGCACTACTATCTGCTCAGTCGGATGAGGACAATGTCCCAACTAGATTACTTTCTGGTGCCAGAGGTCCAAGGGGGCAGATTTGGGGACACACACTCCATCTCACAGGGCATATTGAACACCTCTCTTTAATGTACTACACTTGGACTATAACCAGGATCTCCATGGTCGGGTGGCAGTTGGATCCCTGGGAAATCAGAGACTGGAACAGTAAACAACATCTCTGACAAGCGACAGATCAATCTCTTACAGAAAAGGTGCAGTGGGTGAGTGCAGAGTGGTGGGTGAGTGCTGGTTGACCAGAGGCATGTGAGGAAAGAGGAAAGGAAGGCAGAAGGGGCAACCGGAAAAGATCGATCAAAACAGCGAAGATGGCCTCAGTATCCACTAATCTGACCCTTAGGATTTTATCGTGAGATGTCAATGCTCTAGGCCAGACAATTAATAGGGAAATCGCGCAGAAATACTTATACTGGCTGGATCCGGACTCAATACTTCTGCATGAAACACATCTGGGGGCATTAAATGGGACTTCATTGGTAGGGGTAGGTTGAAGCTTTTGGCACATCCTGTGTTTATATCCGGCTCACGGGCATGAATTATTTTGCTCATCGATCACTTTCACTCACTGTAACACAGACATTGACGGACTCTGTGGGTTGCTATTCGAGGTGAGTGGAACAGCGAGCAGGTGATGGTGCTATCCTGGTATATCCCCATCCCCAGGGTTGTAAACTAGGGCATTATCCAAGATAGGCAAATGGATGCTACAGTCTGCTGTCTGTGCTCGTCATAGGGAGAGACTTGATTCTGACAATGAGGCCCGAGATGGACAGATTCACATCAACAATGCACCTACGGCGAACCAACAGTAGACTGCATAATTTTACACAGTCGATGGGTCTGATGGACTTCTGTCAGGAGTCGCCTCGGAAGGAACAGCACTACTATCTGCTCAGTCGGATGAGGACAATGTCCCAACTAGATTACTTTCTGGTGCCAGAGGTCCAAGGGGGCAGATTTGGGGACACACACTCCATCTCACAGGGCATATTGAACACCTCTCTTTAATGTACTACACTTGGACTATAACCAGGATCTCCATGGTCGGGTGGCAGTTGGATCCCTGGGAAATCAGAGACTGGAACAGTAAACAACATCTCTGACAAGCGACAGATCAATCTCTTACAGAAAAGGTGCAGTGGGTTAGTGCAGAGTGGTGGGTGAGTGCAGAGTGGTGGGTGAGTGCAGAGTGGTGGGTGAGTGCAGAGTGGTGGTGAGTGCAGAGTGGTGGTGAGGGCAGAGTGGTGGTGAGGGCAGAGTGGTGGTGAGGGCAGAGTGGTGGTGAGGGCAGAGTGGTGGTGAGGGCAGAGTGGTGGTGAGTGCAGAGTGGTGGTGAGTGCAGAGTGGTGGTGAGTGCAGAGTGGTGGTGAGTGCAGAGTGGTGGTGATGGTGGTGAGTGCAGAGTGGTGGTGAGTGCAGAGTGGTGGTGAGTGCAGAGTGGTGAGGGCAGAGTTTTATTTTTGATTTAAAGAAAAAAAATGTCATGAGCAATGCCAATAGCTCTACCTTTAATGATGCCGAGACCATTGCATTGCAAATGCTTGTGTTGCTGACTATGCTTCCCGGGAGACAGCACAGGCCGCGCGCAAAGGCGATCGGCGTAGGCCACGCGCGCGCGAACACGCTCAGCTGCCGTCTCCTGGGAAGCTCCAACACCCTACATGCATGCGCATACGCAGAGACACACACACACACACGAGCGCCCATGCACGCATGCACCTCCACATAAAGAGAACTCACCCCTGCTGTCGCATACACACACACACACACGTGCACCAAGCGCCCCCCCCCCCCCCACTTACCGCTACTCCGGTCTTCAGCTGCCACCGCGGGGCTCTCTCTAGGGCATGGGCTTCTCTCCGTGGGCGGGGCTTCTCTCTGTGGGCGCGGCTTCTCTCCGTGGGCGCGTGCGCCCTCGGTTCGATCCCCCGCCGCTCCTCCTCACACGTGGGTGTCCTCCCTGACGGTTGCATGCCCCTAGGGGGGGGCGAGGGCGTGGTGAGGTGCCCTCGGGGGAGGAGGAGGCCGTTGTTTTGGGTTTGCGGACAGTCGCAGAATCGAAAGCAGACTTTCAGTGAGTGTTTTTTTCATTTATTTTTTAAATCGATTGTTATGACTATGCTTTTGTCCCTGCCTGTTCAGCTTCATTACAATAGCGATTGCGAAAGCTATAAATTTCAGTGCTGCTTTTTCTTGCAGCATTTACCATCTTTATACAACAATTCAGAGTTTGATAACAAATTAATGTAACACATTGTAATATACAATGCCAATAGCTCCAACTTTAAAGCTGGGAGACCTATTGCATTGTAAATGCTTGTTTGCTTCTGTTGTGATCACTGTCAGTGTGGCTATTGACAGCCATGTGCAACATGCTCACAGCTCTTCCTGCCTCCGCTGTGGTGCTCCAACCTAGAAACAACCCTGCTGTGGGGAGCATCATTCTAGACAAAGGCTGAGAGTAGGAAGCCGGCTCTTTATAGGATACATCAAAATGTGATATATATCGTGTAAAGAGTCCAGGGGTTCTCTTATGAGTGGACTGGGGCTTGCTATGCAATCCTAAGGTGCTCGGTAGGGGGTAGTGTGGTCGACTTATCATAGAGGAGTGCAACACATCGGCAAATACACACAGTAGTCAATAAATGATGCGCACGACTGAGCGAGGAGATACACACCAATTTATAAAAATGACCGCTATCTTTATATATGTTTAGACACCAGAAGCAAATCGTTCAGATAAGTATGTTTGGCAATAGAAATACTTTTGAGTTCAAAAATGTGACTTAGTACAATTTCTAGAAGCTGCAATGTTATCCATGGGGGTAGGGGTAGGGGGGGGGGGAGGGAGGAGAGAATCAATGCAACATTCAGGTACAGTACAGCAACTTACGGACCAATATCCAGGAGTTAAGGAGAGTGGTGGGCAAGGTCCAAGTCAGCACCAGCACAACACCACCAGCAGCACTAGGGCAGCAGGGTGCAAAGGTGCCAAACAGCATTGGGTGCCCAATGTTACTCTACGGGGATCAGTATTTGCATAAAGAGGCTGCAGGCTCAGACTGGGAGGCCCATCGGGCTCAACCATCAAGGGGGCTCAGGCCTCCCAATGCTCGGGGACATAGCAACACCTTTGGTTCTCTTCACCACGGCCCAGGGGCGAGAGGTGCAGAGGTATCCTTAGGCGTCTGATTTTTCTTACCGGAGCAGTCGCAGTAGATGGGGCCTGTGCGCAGAAGCTGCAGGCAACGTCTGGGAGTCCACGAGACAGGTGACATCACACTGGACTTGGGCTCTGGAGAGCTGGGGGACCAGGCAGACACCATTGGCCACTTCAACTCTGCTTGGAGCGACAGGTGCAGTGGTTGCTTTAGGCATTGGGTTGCTGCGGTCTCAGTCCTCTCAGAAGTCTTTGGATGCCTGCAAGATGCAGGGAAGCAGGTCCACTACTTCCCTGGAGGTCTTGGTTCCCAGGTAAAGTACTGGCAGGTCTCCCAGGCTTTGGGGGCTCAGCAGCTGCAGGACAAGTCATCTTTTGGTGCAATTGTAGCACCCAGGCCAGCAAAGGTGGCGCCAATTCTTGCAATTGTGACTCTGCAGCCCTCCTTTTTCTTTGAGGTCTGCTGGATCAGATCTTCAGGCGACAGGGACTCCACTAAATACTGAATTTAGGGGTGTTAGGGGAGTGTAGAGTGGTAGCCAATGAGCTACCGACCTCTGGGATCACTATGCCTCCTATATGACCACTTCCTGTGGGAAGTGAACATAACCCTGTCCCAGAGTTCCTATGCATGCCAACACAAAGATGGCCACTTCTGAAAGGTTATACCCACATCTGATTAGGCCACCATAGGGGTCAGTGGTACTAGCCTGGGGGGTGGGCATGCCTACCTGACTAGATCATTGTCCTGCCTGTCCAGGTGCAGAAGGATCCTGGACAAAGGGGATCGGCCTCTTCTCCTGTGAGGGGAGCCGGATTCACATTTCAAAGGCAGGAGCTTGTTTAAAGCTCACCAGCCTAGGAGTGCTAATCAGAGGTCATCCTGCTGGGGGGTCTAGGAGGTCAGAAACCTTTCTCTGGTGGCAGGCTGGCATTAACTGGTCAGCTAACACATCAGAGGCTGGTAGGTTTTCAGCGGGCACCTCTGAGGGGCCCTCTGGATGCATGTATTACTAAGGTCATCACTGGAATCAGTGTGGCTTTATTAATACGAGATGTTTGATACCCAACAATCCCTATTTTCAGTAAATCCATCAAGTACCTGAGGAACTTGTTTTCACCAGTGTCCAGCACATGTTCTAAAATGGCGTCCCTGTCCACTTACACTGGCAGGAATGAAACTGACCAGCAGAGGGGCATATCTGCTCATGCAGGTATTCCCTCACATTCCTTAGGGCTGTAAGGGTGACTTGCAGATATTACGTGCAGTGCTATGGAACATGGCACACAGGGATGAGTGCCATGTCGTGTTTTCACTTTTGTCTGCAACAAAACATGCAGCCTGCAAAGGCAGCCCTCCATGAGTTTGGTGAGGGGTCCCATAGGTTGGCACAATTTGTGCTGCAGCCCTTGGCGACCCTCCTTAGGACCTCAGGCCCTAGTTACCAGGGGTACCACTTACTAGGGATTTACAGAGGGTGGTAAAGGGTTGACAATTGGGGGGAACTATTGTGCAGTTTTAGGAAAGGAACACTGGTACTGTGGACCTGGTTAGCAGCAACCCAGTACACTTCAGTCAAAGTTGCATCAAAGGGGAGGCTAGAGGTTTGCCTGCCCAAGTGTGCCCAGGCAGAATGTGCCACCAACAAAACTATTACCAAGCCTGTGGCACTTGTGCCCAAACAGAGTTTTAGTGCTTAGACCTAGGGACATCTACTCCCAGGATCAGGGTGAAGAGCTGGTGCACCGGCATTCTTTTCAGCTTTCCCACATATAGGATGACGCAGACTGAAGTAGCCAAAGGCTTAACCGAGGCCTAGTCTGCACTCTCATTGGTGAGCGACCTAAGATTGCGAAACTGAGCACAAGACTACACGAGATGGGGAGCATTGCACCTGCGCCTTAGACCCGCACCAGGGGATGATCTAACACTGAGAGGCATAGATGGGGAGGGGAGAGGGGACATGATGGGCCATAGGACAGTGACCCTGTGCTAGACTCCGACTACTTGAATTGTTCTAGAGGGTCGTTTTATGTGCTACAGTGTATAAAAGTACCTCTCTTTTATAAAGATACGCACTGGGCTGGACAGTTAAGTTAATATGCTTTTGGGTGTTTGTTGAGTACTGAGCTGCTTGTACTCCTAAACTAACCTCCTTGAGGAATATATGACTTTACCACGTATACAAATACTCCGCATGGCTTTACCACGCGAATTTTACTTCGCAAGTGGCTTTACCACGCAGCTTTTTAGAACGCAAGTTCTTACATCGCATTTAAAAAACATTACGCCCAGCAGCTCTTACTTCCATCCACCATGGAAATATGCGTCAAAACACGTCTACCAAAACTAAAAAAGGACTACAATTATGACGTACACGCCACGTCTTTGGTGCGGCTCTTTTCTTTTACTTTTAAATGACATTGTACTGCGTTTTTTTAATGTATGTAGCCTGCTCGTTTTATTTTTTATTTTTTTATGGGGGGAGACCCCCCCAACCCCCCAAGGCCACGCAGAACTTACAAGCAGGACAACCAAAAGGAATACCACTTGCGTGGTAAAGACGGTTGTGGAAGGTACCCGCGTTGAAGAGACGTTTGCGGGGTAAGTGGATCGTTGATAACGTCATGCGTGGAAAAGACTTCGTTGTAAATGATGTTTCCCCTCCTTGAGAGGCCAGTGGCTGCTCGCCATCGCTACCACTGGGAGTCTGTTGCTGAAGGAGTTGTACTTGGCCCAGTTTGCAGAGCCATACTAGGAGGGACAGAGGGACATCGGAGACAAATTACCCCAACAGCTGAGGCCTAGTAGCCTCTGCTTGTCTCGTGGCCCCTGAACAAGGACTGACCACAAACAGACAGTTTATTTTCTGTATCCTTGTGATGGAAATGTACAATGGAGGCCAACCAAGGAAAACAGAATAGAACGAAAGGTAAGAGAACTAGAGTGTGGGAACATGTACGAGGCACAGATTAGAAACGGTAGGAGTAGGCAGGAAAATAACCACCCAAAATGTGTATCCTGTTGATTCCTCAACCTTTGAATATCCCTACGTGCCAGACTGTATCTGGAAACGTTGCTACAGCTCTTCTGTGCCAATTGGCATGGTCATCACCCGTCTCAACATTGGTTGCATCACTGAAACCATGCAGCACCCCTGCATTAGCTCCTTTTTTCTTCACCCTTCGATGCAGATCCGGAACTACCCTCTGTTAACTGTTTCACACAAATGGCATTTTTTGCAGTACTTAATTAAGGGATGTTGGGACGGAAAAATCCTCTTCATGGTAAAGGCGTGTACCCCTGCTCTGAGTGCCCTACTGCGCCGTTGTCTGGATTCCTAATGCTGATTTTGTTGTCTTAGACAAACACGGATCATGCGTGTGCACGATGACACAGGCCTGTCTCATGGATTGCGGTCTTGTTGGACTGGAAGGGGTGCCCCAAAGTGCTGCCCTCACAGTGGTGGAAGGCTACCGCCTTCACCAGGAGTAAAGCAGCGCACGCGCGGTGGTGACAGCATACCGGGTAGTGATCAGTAGTAGTGTCACCGGAGTGAGGCCTAGAGGCTCACTCACCTTTTTAAAACTTCAGTTGCTGAACTCACCCCTGGCCTACATCAGGTAGGTGTGGAAGGGTGTGCATGATGGAAACATGCTGAGGGTATGTGTGCTCACAAGAAGTGCACTACACAAGGCGTGAAGTGTGGTGCAGTGCACACATGGTAAATGTATGTGTGCTGGAAGTGTTTTATTTAGAATAGCACACTCTAGTACAATACTAAAAGGCTGCAGTACTGAGCAGTGTGCACAAACTGAAGACGTTTGCAGCATGTAGTTATGCTTGTGGTGGCATAACAGTGCTGTGCGGTAAGTTTTCTCTGGATGTGTACTGAGTACAAGAGTACCTGCACGGGTACATTACATGGACGACCTTGGGTTTCATTTTGGGAAGCTGAGGCTTGCCTGGTGGAAACAAAGAGCAGAGGAATCCCCCAGGATAGCCTTGTGTACTGCTGCACTCCTGTAAGCTGGGACGGACGTGTATTGGAGGACGGGGAGCCAGGCACTCTGTGTGCATTTCAAAGGGCTCTTTATTCAATGATAGATCACAAGGAAGCAGGCCCGGACTGGCCATAGCGGGCACTGGGCAATCCCCCCGGTGCGCCGCACAGGTGGGGGCCGATTTTGAGCCCCTGGGGGCCGATTTTGTTAGAGAGACGTTTTTGCAGCATAGCTGCAAAATCGGCCCTGCAACAAAATCAGCCGAAAACCAGCCCTATCAAAGTGCTCGGCGGCACCTCCAACCCCCCCCCCAGTGGGGAGGGAGGCCGGCCGAGCACTTTGCCAGGGCCGGTTTTGGTTCCCAGTCCGGCCCTGCAAGGAAGGGGTGTGGACACAGCTCTGAGAGACAGGGATCGGACTGATAAGGATAAGGGAATGGTAAAGAGTAGGGCTGGGAGCCCAGGATTAACCTTCTGATGACCATATCACTGTGGCTGACATACAGGTGTGAACTTTGGTCACTTCCATGAATCTTGTGTGTTAATCAGCCTCAGAGTCCCGCCTGCTGTGACAGACATCCTTCAGGAGGAAGAAGAAAAAAGATGTATTTTCAGAAGAAGCAGAACACGAAGATAAAACATCTAAGACTCAGACACTTAGTTACATTTTGTAACTTTAAAAGGATTATAAGTAGGGTATTTTGAGACCCCAAACGTTGTCATTTGCTGAGTAGCAAGATGGCTGTGTGAGAAGGGGGAGCTGTGCAAGATTCTGCCTGAGACCAGGACTGGAGGCCCAGCCTGCTAGTCTCCCCGCTGAGTGGGGGGGGACATCACCCAGGGAACCCAAGATCACCTGCCCCTGCCTGCTCAACCAAGACCAATGTGCCCTGTGAGGAAGAGGAGAGCGTTGGAAGAAGCCAGGTCTGGGGGGGCCCTATCAGGAGGACTCTCAGTGCGATGTGTGAGTCTGTGTGCTCGAGGAGGGGCCGCGAGGGTTGTGTGGAGGGTGCCAGGCCTCCACAACCTCCTGGTGGGAGGCCCTGTGTGCCAAATAGGGGGCCACCATGAACATTAACACCAGGTCATTGTGACCGAACTTGTGAGTGCCATGGCGGGGACCCCATATGCTGGGAGGGTCTGCCGGAGATAGAGGCCAAAGGTGTGACCTGTCCCCTGGGACTGAAACACTGCTGCTGTGACCATGACTGGTCCGGCCCGCGTACTGTGAACTGCAATGTAGGAAGCCCAAGGATCACAGAACCTCGCCCAAGGCCTGTTGGAGCAAGGAGATCAACCTTCACCGGCTCCACGGGAAGGAAACTGTGACTTACCGTGCGACCACTGGATTGAAAACATCCACTTTTGTTAGAACCAGCTGGTAACGCGGCTCGGAGTAGACCGTCTGCGCCTGCTGGGTGTTGCTGTGTGTGACCACGCGCAGCCTGACGTTGCCGATCTGGAGGATAACTTTGCTGCGCCGCTGAAGGGTTTCATACCACCAGAGCGGGTAAGCCATGAACTGGGCCCTGGGGAGATACTCCTATCAGTACTTTGACCCCCGTAAACTCTTTTGACTCAAATTTCGAAAGGAGTCTGAGATTAGGACACTTGAGAACAACCTAATAGTTTACATTCCCTGAATGTGGTCATCTGTGAATGGGGAATAACATCGAACTTGTTGCACTAATGTTAGTAGGATAGGTAGTCGCCTGACAACTATTAAAGTCCTGACCTCAAGGGTTAAAGTGTTATTGCTTTTGAATGTTGTTTACCTTTGTATGATTAGAATTAAAGTACTTCTTTATACATAAACACAAGTACTTGATTGGACATTGATGTATTGCTTGCGCGGCTTCCATGTTGAGTTCAGTTCCCTGATCTGTGTCTATGCTTCTCCCCTCGAGGAGCCTTGACGGCTTCTCTGACACGGCCTCGAGAGTCGGGTGCAGAAGGGGTGCTTGGCCCAGTTGAGCAGGATCCATAGTAAGTCCGGCCCTGGGACATAGGAGTGTAAGGCCTCAGCCACCAGGGGTGGGCCCAGTAACTCCTGCTTGCCCCGTTGGCCCACTGAAAAGGGTTCTGACGAGGGATATCTTGCCCTAGATTTCAGGCTTCAAGCCCTGTCACTACGGCTGGGGGCAGAAACCCATTTCAGACCCTCAAGATCTGTGGGCATGAGGTCAAGGCACAGCTCAAACCATGTGAGTAGAGCAGCTTTGTGTACACAATGGCAGTCAAGGAGCGAGGGGCAAAACCTGTCATGGCGGCTCCACACCGCGCCGGGCTCAGTGTTGATGGCGCTTGAGGTTTAGATTGAATGCGTGTTCTTCTGTGTACTCCAACTCATAAAAGTACAAGAAAAACAAACAAACATAGCAGAGTCCTCTTCTGAGTCAGAACTGATGGACACTACTCTGATGGAACCTGTGCCGACCCTTTTCCCAGCTCTGTCCCCAATCCCAGCACTGGCCCTCTTGCTGGCAAATCCCCCAATGCACCTGGAGTTTTAATCTCCTGCCACAGGTCATCCTGGCACTGTTTAGGAACTACTCGGTTCCCTCTGGCATGCCTATGGCCACATGGATCCGATGGGTCCCCGACTGGGCTCTGCCGGTGGATAGGGGGGCTTAGTTTAGCTAGCCAGATTCGGGGGGAGGACTGGGGTGAATCTCAAATTTCCAACTAAAAAAGCAGTAGGTTGCCAGGTGGAGGGGTGTAATGAGCTATGTTCGAGAATGTCTGCCTCCTTGAGGAACGCAGTCCGCGCTGATTTGCGTTGGGCATTTGTTCAGAGTGGCACCGTGGGCAAAACAATCGGTTGGAAAGCTACCCCGAGCGATCGCCAGCAGTTAGACTCTTTGTAAGCCTTCCTGTCACCTTTTGGGGGTTTGATTGGCGGAACAACGCCAGGAATTTGAGATTGGTGCAACTTTCCAAGCGCACTACTGCCAATGGGTATTCAAAAAATGAGTGCATTAGCATGCATTCAAGGAGTGCTGCTGTGGGTGCAGAGTTACTACCTGTTTGGTACACGAGATTTATGATCCATTCCCAAAAATTAACAAGTTAAAAACTTTAAGTGAAATGAGAACAATGAGAAAAACTAACACAGGCATCGGAGATACGACTGAGTCCGCAGACACAACTATCCAACCAAGAATGCATTTGAGGGGTTCACACCCCAAACAGCCCTGCCGAAGCTATGCCCTTGCCCGTCCGACCTGGGAATGTTAGTTCACCCTGGGAACTCATAACTATGGTCACGTACGACATCGGCCTGGAGTCCCTGCCCTTTGGTCACTTATTTTCACTGTAGGCCTCTTTTTCATCAACACCATAAGAAGGCTTGATGGTAGAGGTGTCAAATTGGTGCATGTGGCCAGGCCTCCATGTTTGTGAACCCTATCTTTTACAGATTATTTTACCAAGTTACTGAAAGTACTAAGCCTGAGTCAGAAATAGCAGAGGACATACAGGCAAAATAATTGGGGAGCCGAGCCTAAGCTGAGCCATGGGTGTGGCTCGGCTCTAGGAGTCTGTGCACGAGTTGAGCCATGAAAACGTATATCGTGCAACAAACATAATGCAAAAATATGATACAATCTCTTCAAAATTAAAAAAAAAATTATTTCTTTAATATGTTGAAGTGTTTCACCTTAGTACTCCAGATTCATGGCTCGCCACCCCCAATGGTACCATCATTAGTGAACTAAGAGGCAAGTCAGTAGTCATGTAAACCCTAAACGTGGCCTAGATTTTTACTATAGCTGGAGGAACATTCCATCGTACTATATCAAATATAAGTACTATATCAAATATAAGTGGCGCCTGTACAATGCACATCCTGAACTCAAGTATTTAAAAGAGCACTCATATGTGATATTAAAGAAAAAGGAAGCTCTGTGAAATATATTCTCCTAGCATCACACAAGTTGGAGAAGCAGAGAAGCCGTTATTCATTGTAGATGATCTGGTTTCACAATTTGAAAATTGACGACCAGACTGATATCTCTGACTCTCGCTTTCCCATTTACGTCAAAGGTCCTTGGTTTGTCTTTCATTCTTGGTTCACATAGAGAACAAGCATTGAAAATGCAATAGGTCTCGCCATTGTTTAAGTTAAAGCAATTCTGTTTGTAATTAGGTGGCTTTTTAGCTTTGCTTTTATTAGTGTTTTTCAAACTTTCATGCACGTAACATGCATATGTATGCATATATGTATATGTATGCATGCATTTATATTTGTATTTATATAGATATGCAGATGTGTGTATATATATATGATTATATATGTATGTATATACATATTCACATATATATATATATATGCATACATATACATATATATCTGTGCGCTCGTAGAGAGTAGTAGAGAGAGAGAGGTAGAGAGGTAGAGAGTGGAGAGTAAGTAGTAGAGAGTTAGTAGTAGAGAGCGAGTTGTAGGGAGTAGTAGAGGGAGTAGTAAACATACCATAAACATTGAAGGACTACCATTAAAAGTGCAAGTTTTCATTATTTTGCTTAATCCAAACGTTTGCGTGTTTTATAACCTGCAGGAGATTGTTTTAATTAGAACACGTCATGCAGAGAGACATTTTCTACTCATCCCAATTGCTCCTGTGACTTTTCTTGGCGGGTTATACTCTTGCAGAGGTATTTGCAGGATCACTGGTATGTATTTCACAAAATAAGTGTAATTTTGCAAACGTTATCCACATATTAAAAAAAATTGGATACCTATTTTTAAACAAACCTGATAATCATTTATGTATTTTCATTGTGTCGCATTTTAAGCTTGGTGCGAGCATTGATGTGGCAGGAATGGGCCTTCAGGCATCTATTTGTACATAACTTTTGCTATTGTTCGATTTTAGTGTGAACAGAGTTCTTTCAGCTGCTTGGTGCCAAAGACAGGATGTAAATATTTGAGCAGATGACAAACAGCGGATGCATCTTTCCACGATGTGCACAATTTTCAAGTTGGAAAAGCAGTAGCTGCGAGCCCGGGCACAATACACATAGCACCAGCAAACAAGACCTTTCACTTTCCTCAATTATCATTTGTTGATTTGGAAATTTAAAAAAGAAAGATCTACATCAGCTCCTTGTGATCAGAAACATCCCACTTAAGTACAGTTTTTGTTGGACAAACCAGTGTAATGTGGCACTTTCACTCAATGATTGTGAACAGGGACTACGACTTCCAGATAGGCAGTCTTTGCTCCTTGCCAATCCTTGTAAAACAAGCGCTGGCTTTTTACAGGGCAGACAGAAGATGTGCACTCGGGGACTGGCTTAACTGGCGGCAAAAAAAGTCCCTAGAGTGTCACACCACAAGTAAAGCATCCAATGCCCACGTGCACATCTTTTGTCTTGTTTGTCTCCCCGCGTGCACTCTTGAATTGAATTGATTCCAAAAGGTCCTCTGCTTGGCAGAGCAGCGCATGCGTTGCTTTTCGCCAAGCCGAGACCTAAAAAGCGAAAGCCTGAGTCAGGGCCCCTGGACCCAACTACCAAGGCAAGAAGGTATTTTTCAGGGATGTCACACCCACTAAAGCCATGCCCTGGGGTGGATATCTCCCCGGCACTACTCGATCCTTGAAACCCGCCACAAGGCACATGTCTGGCACCAGCCAGAGCTGCACTACCACCCAGGACCGTGCTATTTATCCTGCCACCAGCGGTACAGACGCCACCATGGGCTCCTGTTCCTCCACAAGCTCCTTTGCCACAAACAAAATGTGCATTAATGCACACTAGATGTCCGGCACGCTGACTGGCAGAGGAGGCCACAGATGCAAGGACGAAACCCAACCTGGGGCTAAGTGGAGAAGTGTGGCTCACTGGTTAGAGCAGGCAGACCCTGAAGCAGATGTCAGACCCGGGACCAGGGTTCAATTCCCGACGCGGCAGGGTCTTGAGCACAAATGTCCATGGACTCGATAATTCTCGCTTCGGTGCCTGACCTAATCATGGGTTCACACTCTGCAACTCTGGGCATTAAGCTTGCTTAATCTCCACAACGGCCCCCTGCGGCGGGATGCCTGGCTTTCACCTTGGGGATGCCCTGTAGGGGCTATCTCACAGGGAAAAGCCAGGACGGGTTCCCAAGGCAAGCGCGGAGATACCCCTTCGGGGGTCGATTCTGGCGCTATATAAGAAACATAATAATAATAATAATAATGCCAAGCCTTGAGCACTGGCAAACTATAGACAATATTTTTGGGGCACATTCTGATAACATACAGGTTTGTCAAATTGTTCCCCATCATGGTGATGACAACAGTGGGATGGCCAACTTTCTCCCAACTAAATTCAGGCACCATGCACTATTTAGCACCTCAAAATGCCAGTAGTTTGGACACCTTTCCAGGAAAAGGGTGATGGAATGCCCTTTGGGGCAGCACCCGCAGAGAGGACCTCCTGTAATCTTAAGAAAGGCAGCAAAGGTACAGGAACTATTTCTTCCTACAGTTGAGGCAAAGTAGAGTATTATCACAGACGTCCTGCCGCCTGCCTTGGTTGAGTTTGAAGCACTACTTCCATTTGCCTGGAGACTTGTTCTGCGGTCAAAGACTGCCTTGTACCTGCTAGCTAAGGACACCCATAAACTATGGGAAATGGCAAATATGGTGATGCTGAGTCTGCCAGACCAGGGGAGGGAGAAGGCTCACTGAGGTGGTAAGGATGACACTAACCAAATCCTCAGGCCAAGATTGGGTATGGCCACCTCTGTGGCCAGGCCTATGGACTCTCGGGGCCCCAGTTACTACTTTTAAGCATAAGGCAGCGCTTCAAGTCTCCTTGCTGCACTGCCTGCGTCAAAAGGAAAGGGCAGGAATGCGCTGTAGGAATGAAATACGAAATATTCTGCCTACGGTGGAAAACAAATTGGTGCCTAGCACAAATGTAGGGAGCCTGGCACCACGGTGCAAGGGTGCCTCAGCTGCGTGCAGGATTGTCTTTGTGCAGGAAGGGTCACCTTCCTGCACAAAAAGAATCCATGTGGAGGCGTTTTTCTCTTTCTGTGTGTGCTGCAGAATGCAACACACACAGAGAGAGGAAACAATTATGAAAAATAAAGTCATTTCTCCTTCTTACGCCTCCCCTGGGGAGGCACACACTTCTGATGCATTCCCAGGGAATTGCGTGAGAAATCCCAGAGCGAGGCCCATAGAACGCCTCCTTGACGTAGAGTATGGTATCGCTTTGCTTTGCACTGCCTTGCCCTACTCCATATCAACGAGACCATGCAAAGCCACGCAGGGTGCTTTACATGGCCTCATAGATGTGATTGAGAGGCCTGCGCGCGGGAGCGTCAAAAATATTGATGCTTCCGTGGCCACTTTCAAATGAGGCCTATAGTTGCCTTAAGAAGACAGGCCTGTCTGCGCTCCACGGGCTTCTCGGGTAACTTACCTGATATATTTACTATTTGCTGGCTCTTGCATACTTGAAGATAAGTTGGAGACAGCAACTGCCCTCTGCCAGGATTTAGTGTCTCCAGGCAGAGACTTCCCTAGACTGTACAGGACGTTTCGGGCTTTCCCTTGGGGTGCTCCTTTCACCAGCACCGGCCCTTCCATCCCAGACTCTGAACTGCCTGATAGCCAATGTATCAGGTAGTTCAGAGTCTGGGACAAGCCGAATGGCAGCCAGGGCCAGGTGGCCACATCCTCCTTGTTCTCACCCACACAACCTTTGGAGCATCTTTAGTTTCCCCTTAAGGGAACACGTACATCATGTTGGGGAGAAATTGTTATATTAACGCCTGGGCAAGTAGACGTTTAAGGTGCTGTGACTGGCTCAGGTGTTTTTGGCGCTGGAATTAAAAGACGGGACAGTGTCGCTCGACTTGCAGGATGTATATTTCCACATACTGATTCTGTAGAATCACACGCAGTTCGTGGTAGGTTCCACCCACTACCAATTTGTGGCCTCCTTGTTTGACTAAATTCTGCTCCAGGCTCTTCAATAAAGTATTGACGGTACATTTACACAGGTCGGGATTTCATTAACCCTGTACCTTGGCAATTGGCTGCTGAAAGTGGTCTTGATCCAGCTGGATGCACATCATCTGAACGCCACAGCATCTCTGCTGTTCAACTTCGGCTTTTCCATCAACTTGCCCAGGTGGCAGCTAGACCTCTCTCTGTTCCTCCTGCTCACAACTTTCCTCTACAGAGAATCAGGGAAATTCTGTATATGATTCTTAGGTTTCAGGAGGGATCAAAGGTCTTGGTCCGGACCGTTCTTCGCCTGCTAGGTCTGGTACCTTCCTGCATCCTACAGAGCAGTCATGCATGCTGGGACATGAGAACTCTCTAGTGGTGCCTCTAGAACCAAAAACACGACCGCATTGCAGTATCTGAAAAAGCAGGGATTCCTGAGGTCTCATCTTCTCTGCTGGGAAACTCAGAGGCTCAGGGGTTGACCACAGGACATGGAATCCGGCTAGTTGACATTCATCTGTCAGGCTCCCTGAATGTGAGAGCAGACAGCCTGAGCTGACGTCAGCTTTCCAGCCACCAGTGGCGGGTCTGTCCTGAGGTGGTTCAGGACTGCTTCACCCTGAGGGGCCCTCCTCAGGTGGGCTTTTTCACCACTCATGTAAATGAACATTGGCCACAGCTCTGTGCCCTCTAGTTTTCATTGCGGATAGCCTTGCGGGATACATTTTAGTTGATTTATTGTGCATTTCCCCTCGTACCCTTGATTCCTAAGTTGTCGGGGAAGCGGCGCCAAGACCGGGCACGAGTTATCCTGATCTTGGCCAAGAGTGGTGTGGTATGCAGACCTCTGAGACTCTCCTTGTTTCTTCTGCGCCAGCTCCAACTCCGAGCAGACCTCCTCCCACAGTCGGCGGGGCAGGTTCTCACCCTCACCACCAGAGCCCCGCTTTAGGGTGGTTGAGGTTGTTCGGTTGACCCATTGCAGCTTTTTACTGTTAAAACTGTGTTTTTGGTGGATATCACTTTGCGTCAGTGCATCAGCGTCGTGTCGGTCTGCCCTAACTTCTTTTTACCCAGACAAGTTGCTTCTCGGGATTAAAGCAGCTGTCCTACATAAGGAAGTTACCCCATTTCATAAGGAGCATCAATTACACTTCCCACATTTACTCCCGTCTGTCTCGTCCCACTAAAGAGGATTAGAGACTACATCAGCTGGACCCTCCCAGGGCAGTCTGCTTTTATATCGATAGGACCAAGGAGTTCATATCAATCCGCTCTTTGTCCTGTTCGCAGGCAACAAAAATGGCAGCCGGTCCAAAAGAGGACTCTGTCACATGGACCAGCCCCTGCATTAGGATCTGGTATGTCCTGGCTGGAAAGAAGCCGGCAGAAGGAATCCTGGCTCATTCTACCAGAACAAAGGCGTCTACTTCGGCACGGACCAGGGCAGAGCCTGCTGCAGCGATATTTAGTAGTAATAATCTTTATTTAGATATAAAACAATATCTTTAAAAGTTTTTCCCAAATCACATTGTGTACAGTTTTGTGAGAAAAATAGTTGAAAAGAGAAACCCATACAGGCGTAAAAAGCATAAAAAGTAGGAATTTAAACTGTTTGGTAAAACATGACCTGGCTTTTCTCAAACATCTCCCATCATATTCAATGATAAAATCAAACCATAAAGATACATGCTACAGAATTTCAATTTGTGTTGCAACCCTCCTGGTCGTTGGAGATTCTGTTAAAGTACATTATTTAATCTAAAAGGTGGGTGGCAAAGCCATGACAGTTTTCTTTGTATTAAGGTTGCGATACGCTTGCTGAATAAATTTAGCAAATTTTATATTTAAAACAGTATTGTCCGTGGACAAAGCGGCAATGATGGCATGCCTACAGGTCCGAACCCCCAACCTTTTCCATTCTGACCTAAGCATGCACCTGCGTTGAGAATTAAAGATAGGGCAGATGCAAACCACGTGCAAAATTGTTTCTATCGCTAACCCACATCCTCTACGTGTTGTATCCTCCTCCGTACGACGCCAAATGGGTAGATTTTGAAGAAAGCGCCAGTCCCCCATTCTTAGGGCTAAAAAACTGTGCTTTAAATGGAGTGAAAATGTGGTGGAAAAATACATAGCTGCAGATACTTGTTTATAGGAGTTAACTGCTGCCCAAGAATGGCTGCGTTTCGTGAGGAGAGCTTTGTCAGTAGCGAGAGATATCGATCTCACACATTTTTTGATTGCGTTTTTAAAGGCAGACTGACTAGGATTGAGGGCCCAGAGGTCAGCAGCTGACATCTGGTGGATGTAATCCTTCAAAAAGCAGCCAAATGATCCTCCTGGGTTGCTCTCGTTAATTTCTTTCAAAACTAGAAATTCTAGTGTACCAGGTTCAGTCTGTCTTAGTTTGTGGCAGAGCTTGAGGTAGGTACCAAGGTTATAGGCTTCGTAATGAGTTAACCCCAACTCTAATCTGATCTGTGCAGGGGATGTGGAACTTGGCAGATGGAGTACCTTTTTGTAAATTTTTGTTGTATGTTTATTTAAGGCGGTGTTCATTTTACCTTTAACGGTCTCTATACCGTATGATAGTGTGGGGCCAATCTTTGCTCTTAAGACTTGTAATAGGGGAGAGAGGGTTGGGCCTGAGAGTTTCTTCGACAGCTTGGACAATGATACCACTAGTGCCGTGGCTTTGGCTGCGATCACATTACTCTGCTTTATAAAATTGCCCCTGAAGTCCAAATGGACGCCTAGGTATTTATATGATTGGCCAATGGTGAGGCTTGTTTTCTTTAATGACCAGCCACCACCGCCGTAACGTTTCTTGCCAAACGGAACAATCAGGGTCTTTTTCATATTGACTTCTAGTTGGTTAATAGTCGTATATTGCATCAGTGAGTCAAGAAGCCTTTGTAACCTTACCCTTGTGAGGCTGAACAGGGCCAGGTCATCGGCATATAAAAGATTACATAGTGCCGTGCCTCCTACTTTGGGCGGGTGACTGTTAACTTTTGTCTAGGGTTCTGGACAAGTCTGCTATGAAAAGATTGAAGAGAAGGGGGGCCAGCACGCATCCCTGCTTAACTCCTCTTGAGGTCATGATTTTTCGTGAGAGATGCGTGCCGGACCCTAACTTCACTCGGACCCAGGTACTAGTGTGCAGTTGGATAATAAGGTTTAGGATTTTGTCTGGTATTCCCCACTGCCTCAGTTTTTCCCAGAGTAGCGCCGTGGGAACCCTGTCAAATGCAGCTTTGAAGTCGATAAAGCACCAAAATGCTGTAGCGATATGTTATGCGGCAACAGATACCCATTTGCGAAACATTACAGCGTGAATTCGTAGAGGAGAAGGGAAGGCCATTTTGCTTGTTCCATGCTGGGGGATTTTCTGCTCTGACCTGTCCTTCAGTCCCACCACATAGGAGGGGTACAGCTGTGGTATCTATTCAGGTGATGAGGAATCTGCACATAGAATTATCCATCAGAACAAAATATGATCTTCATTTATACAATACAACCCGTAGGGTGGCAAAGCTAGACGAAGTCCAGCTGTGGGGTAAGGGGCACAAAAAGTGGACGGGTGGATGAATGCGGAGGAATCTATGTATAAGGCAAGGGGATGCCTCGGAATTGAATACCTGGGACATTTGGCAGGGAATATAGAGATGGAATTGACTAGGGTTCGAAGATCTACAATCCCTCCATAGCTTGATCTAAAGATCTGGGTGGGAGAAAGGTTGGGATCCTGTGCATAAATGAGTGAATCTTTATTGTTTAAGTGAATTAAAACCATAACAATCTTTTGAGAAAACCAAACAATTTGTAAAAAGTATAATATACATGTTAAAATCATCCTGTGCATGATTTCTGGATTTGTACGTAAGAAAATACCAGCAGCCTGACAAAAGTACTTTATGCAAATAATGACTAAATATTTTGTCACAGTTTGATAACGTAACTCATGAAGTTAAACTATTTTCTTTATTTCTATTCCTATAAAAATATTTAAAATAAGTTTCTAGTTTAGAACTGGTGCACCACACGTCCATATTCAATTGCTGCATTGTCGTCTCTGCCACTGTGGGCTCCAAGAAACAACACTATACTGACGTAGCAGCCCCACAGTGGTGTTGTATGGCTCCAGTGACATCACACCTGCACTGCAACCTATGTTGAGATGGAGCTGAAGCAACCTTCTTGCTCAAGAGGGATATGGCAACATTTCTGGATCAAGTCTGCAGCTGGGGATATTGAAAAGGTGAGATCTGTAGGTAGAGTGTCCCCCAGAAAGATTGTTACCAAAGGTAAGTGAGGTTTTCTTCTTATCCACCAGCATGGAAAGTGCACAGAACCCTACTCCTATTTTTCTCCTGTCTCTCTAAAAGGCCATGCTGCCACATTTCTACCACAGTAATGAACGAAGAGCATCGGATAAAGGGCATTTCTGTTCTTCAAGCTGGGAATGTTAGCCTCATAAAACACAACAGTCGAGCACGTTTTGATGTTTGCACAATTTGAAATGGCTCTTGTTAGACGTGATCAGGCCTGCTTCTTAAGCTCAATGCTTCCATCATGCACTCTAATATATTCAGTGCATACACCGTGACTTTAACCTACACCAAGGCCTGTGATGTATTTTTCATCTATATTACACCCTCATAAGACCTCCTCGTCCCAGTCCTTGCATTAGTGAGAGGATGTGGCCTAACCGCTAGAGTGGTCGACCTCGAAGCTGGGGAACCGGGTTTGATTCTCGGCAGGGACGCTCATAATCCTGTGATTCTGGGCAATTTAAACCCCCTCGGCTTCGAGACGCCTATTTGTTAGAACATTCTGCCCTCTAGTGGCAGAATATTCTAATAGCCTTAGAGCCCTTCGTAGCTGGGCTATACCGGCTATTAAAGTCCCACTCCCCGGTATATTATAGAAGTTTCTGATGGATACTTTTAACCGCAGATTCCTCACTTTTAGAGTATCCCCAGGCACCAGACAGGGTGTGGAAGATTTAATCACAGCATGATCCCTTGCACAGGAATGTGGCACTGTGCCACTCTACATTGACTTTGTTCTGCCCCAGAAATTACGATGGTGCCGCTTATAAGTGCCAACCCTATGGGTCAAGATCTCTTATTTCATCCTGTGCCTTCGTATCTGGTTTTGGAGCTTGTCGTCAGTGGATGAGTTCTTAGGTCGAGCCTTCGCAGCGCACATTCGCTGCAAAGGAAAACAACCTTTTCCGAGCGCTTAGGCTTTTCAGCCAAGCACATGCACGTGTTCATTTGCCTTTGATGGCAACGCCTACACGTCAGGAGTTTCACTCGTGGGAGCACGCGGCCCATCTGGTCACAATTATCACTCCCGCGAGTGAATCCCTCTCCCCCTGCTGTCGCGTGAGCGCTTTTTTTCTTGTTTCTCAAGATCTGGTCCCCCTAACATTTAGGCAACACAGCAGTAGGACAAGGATACCCAGACAGACAGGGCACTTATCCGCATAAAATGCACCGAGGAAACGCGGCTTTGGCACATAATTAGCTTCCATTCATATTTCCGAGCAGCGATAATAAATGCAGGGTCTTTGTGGCTATGATCCATTCCACTTACTCTTACGCACATCCGCTAAATGCCACTGGTGCTCTGTTAAGAACACCCAAAGCTGCGCACGCTCAATATCGGCTACGGACATCTTGTTCCGTTTCTTTCCGACCCAGAGTTACCAAGACTCTGACTTTCCCCACACACGGCTGCCGACTTGTGTCACTGGTGACCACAAAGGCTAGTTCACCAGAATGTTTCTCAGTCACGGCCATTTTCCTTCACAGTTTGTGACTTGGTAAATGGTCAGCGCTTTTGTTGGACTCGAAGTGCACTCGTTGGCCTCAAAGCGCTCTCTTTAGCATCGGAGCGCTCTCGTGGCCTCGAAGCGCTCTCCTTAGCATTGGAGCGCTCTTGTTGGCCTCAAAGCGCTCTCATGCCCCTAAGCACTCTAATGGCCTCAAAGCGCTCTCCTGGAGTAGGGTCCAGCTCCCCTCTTCACTGGCCATGAAGTGCTCGTCCAATGGGCTTCCGCTCCAACTCCAAGCAGCGGTCGCCGCTCTGCCCTCTGGAGGCGGCAGCCCGTCATGGCACACAGCGAGGATGAAAGCCCTGTCCCTCGGCGCCTCATTACTCGTATTACAAAAACATTCTTTCGCTTAAATTTTAACAAAACAGCTGCCAAGAGCCGCAGATGCATGACGGGATGCGGGACGCGAACCTTCACAAGAAAAGACCTCCACATCGTCATTGATTTTCTTGCAAGAAAATCAAGCATTGGCATAGATAGGGAATAGGTCTCGCCTTTGGGACCTTGTAAGTAAAAAAATAACTGAAGTATAAGACTTTACGTTTACATTTACTTAGTATTTAGGATGCAGTAAATATAAACGTGAAGTTTTACACTTCAGTTTTTTTTTAACTTGTAAGGTCCCAAAGGCGAGACACATTGGCTATGCCAATGCTTGTTTTATATTACCAGTGCACAAGGGAACTAAGGGGCTTATTTATGAGAATCCTGCATCACTTTTGCACAACGTAAAGTGGTACATGCGTGACGCAGAGCTGCCATTTCGATTTATGAAGCCACGTAAAGCCACCCTGCGTAATTTGAGTGGGCACATAATGCATGAGTAAGCCGACGTGCTGCAAATCGCGAGTCGCCTTACTGTGTGCCTGGGAGCATTCCCAGTGCGTTGTGCCACGCAATACCCATGCAATATGATGTTGCCCCAGATTTACAGAGTGATGTAAACCTGGAGAAGCGCCAACTCCGAAATGGCAAAAAGAGAGGAAATATATTTATTTCTCCTCGCTTTTTCCTAAAAAGATGAAAATGCTTCTTAGGATTGTTTTTGTGCAGGAAGGTTACCCTTCCTGCACAAAGACAATCCTGCACGCAACAGAGGCACTCTTGCACCATGTTGCAAGGGTCCGAGCATTGGCGCTAGGCTGCTGAAACGACATCAGGGCAGGGAGCCATTTCACTTTGGCGTGAGCCAGCGTAGCAAGGTGCCTTGCTGCACTGCCCTATGCCAAAAGCCCATAAATAAGCCCCTAAGTCTTCACCTAAAACTACAGGGTTTGAAACTTGTAGGAACTGTTGCAAACAAATGTTTTTGACAGCCCCCGACAAGGTGGGCCTCTGGTGTTTTAGCTCGGACACGGCTCCAAGTCGTGTAAGTAACATGCCCTTAAGAATGCGGAGGTGATGCAGGAACGTCGGCAAACACGGAAAATAGTCACGCAAGGCTTGCTTCCACCCAAAATCGAGGGTGCTTACCCGTTCCCACGCCAGGTCCTCATCACTTTCCAAGTCTACCGGTAAGGTGTGGTTAAAGCGGAAGCACAAGATGGCCGTCCCAGATCCACCACTCTCTGCCTGATAAGTCGTAAGGATGCCAGGGTGACTCTCGGTCCTGCTCCCGGTTCCCCGCCGAAGAGCGGAATTGCACTGAGTTTCCCGGGCCATCGTCGGCGTCAAAAAAGATTGAGGCCCTCAAAGAAGCCATGTTGCAAATCTTTAACACTCTTCTGGTGTGATTTGGAGCCCCAAGGATCCGGGCAGGCCTCCAGTCGACTACCTTTCCTGGGTCTGCTATCTATGCCTCCTGAACCAGTCTTGTGTTTCACTCCATCATCCAGCCGACTTCCAATCCAGCACTGAAATCCACTTCAGCCGCCTGAACATCAACACGAGCCCTGATGCCCTCAGTGCCAGAGGTCCCTGTAGTCCCATCCAACTCTGAGCTGAGTTTTATCTCTGCCAAAACCAAGATTGTATCCCGAAGCCACACTGGTGCACAGCGGTCCCAGTTCAATCCAACTCAGACACAACCATGCATTGGCCTCAGAGCCGCCTCCCAGCGCTCCAACAACGTTTTGGGTCTGACTCTGATCAGAGTCAACCAGTCTTTGGAAATTACAATGGAGATGATGGGGATTCTTTTCTCCAACACTTTGATGCTGACAATCTGTATGTGGACTTGCAGGGGGCGTGCGGGTTGGGCACTTCCTCAGACACTGGGATGTGTTCTTCCCAGGGCCATCAATGGGAGAGAGGGCCTCCTACGGAAGTTGAAACTAAATTGTTACGTTTTGAAATCTGGGCATACTTCCTCTCGGCCTTTACCATAACAACTCAGTGAAGTCTTGACTGTCCACTATTGAACAGGCAGGTGCCAGGGGGCCCTGACGTCTTGACATGGCACCCTATGCCAGAACGTCTGGTGGTTCAGGATTCCACCAGCATGGTGAACTTCAATTCATTCCCTACAACTTCCCCAGACGAAGTCAAAAAGAATGTAAGCATTCAGGAAACAGATGTTTTCCTCGGCATACCCCTCCTATCAGTCAGTGGAGCTATTCATGGCTCATGGTTAGCAAGATATTGCTTGCAGTCCCTGGGAAATTTAAGGCCAACCTGGCCTAAACCACCCAGGATGGTCAGGATGCAGCCAAATCTATCTTTCTGGTCTGTACACTATTGACCGTTGTGGCAGAGGAGTGGGCACCAGCGTGGTGTTTTGGTGTCACAGTCTTGACGAGATCCTCTGGATTTGGCGACTTGCGGGCATCTTTGATGGATATGCCATTTGACAGATCGCCCCAGTTTGATGAGAAGGCTGATTCATCGCTGGAATGATTCAATGGGCCACAAGGTGTTCCTCACTCTCAACAATCTGTCAAGACAGTACCCTCAGCAATTATGTTGCAATTTCACTGGCACAGGTTTTGCGTACCAGCAACGCCAAGACCCACCACATCCGCGACAGACACACCAGCCCTTTTGGGGTCAGATGCAGGGATCAAACAAGCAACGTCCAGGTGACCAGGGGCAGCACACTTCCCAGTCCCCCCCCGACAGGATCTTCCTCCAAACCACTTTAGTTTGCCTGTAGTGGCACATGACTACCCTGTGGGAGTCAAAATCAAACATTTCCTCCAAAGATGGCATAATAAAACCTCTTACAGGTGGGTCCTTCAGATTGTTCTGCAAGGCTATGGAGGCGATGCCCTACCATTCCTTTTTGCCCTGCTTCTTTTTCCAGCCACATCAGAGTATCTTTCAGAGGAGCACCTGCCCATCTTGCTCCAAGAAGTACAGGATCTTTTGGCCAAAGGATCCATAGAGAGGGTTCTGTTTCTGGAAAAGGGTAATGCTGTTTCTCTGACTATTTCCTTGTGCCAAAGAAGGATGGAGATCTTTATCCTATTTAAATCTCTGCCCTGTGAAAACCTTGTTGTGAAAGGACAAATTCAGGGTGCTCACATTGTCCCACGTTCGGTGCACCCTCGATCCAGGCCACTGGATGGTGGCTTTGTGTCTGCAGGATGCCTACTTTCATGTACTCTTAACGCAGTCCTACAGACGCAATTTGGGGTTCAAAGTGGACCAGAAGCATTTTCAATTTGGGGCTCATGGCCCATCAGTTCCCCCTCAGGTGTTCAGTGATGGTGGAGGTTGCTTCACACCTTTGGAGGTTGAGGATTCTTCCAGTTTTCCCCTCCCTTGATGACTGTCTGTAGAATGCATGCTCGCCCAGTCAGCCGTAGACCACGTCCAGATGACTGCGAACCTCGTGACAACATAGGAGTTCAGAATCGATGTGCCGAAGTCACAATCTGACTCCTTCACAGAGGCTCCTTTTCAGTAGTGCCATCCTGGATATGGTGACATTTCAGGTCTTCCCTCCATCACAACGACTCCAGGACATTTGGACTATGGTCCTGTGGTTTCAGCCTCGGTCCTGGTCATTGGTGAGAGGGGCTCTGAGGCTTGCTGCTCGTTGACTATGCCAGGTGGCATATGGGAGAGCTGCAGTGGAACCTGTAGTGTCAGTGGGCCCAGCACCAGGGAGCCCTGTTTGATTCCATTCAGGCATCAGGTGAGACTGCACATGACATGCAGTGGTAGCTGCTCAACAGCTGGTGATAGACCCCTGTCCCTGCTTCACCCAGAGCGGACAGCGGTGATGGCGTAGTCATTGCTGGGATGGGGAGATCACAGGAGACAGGTGGCGATCAAAGGACTGTGGTCTCCAGCGGAAACCTGTATCCACATCAACCTATTGGAGTTCTTGCTTCGTTAAAGGCACATGCAGTTGTTCACTGTCTTCATACGCAAGGCGCTGCAAAGGCAGCTCAGAGAGGTAATCGGATAACGCCCCAGCTGCAATGTGGTGCGGAGCGTCCGTGTAAAGAAAGCTCACGTATGTGGCAAACACTGAATTAATGGCCATCTGGGTATGCGCTATTTGACTTCCCAGATCTCTAAGCGCCAGTATAGGTTGCGCTGCAGTCTCGGATCTACTCAGGTGAGTCAACAGTCTCCCCGCTTTATCCCCTTCCATATACCAGCGGCGTTGCCCTACATTTCGAACATGCTTTCCCAACCGTTCCCACAATTCGTTGTTCATCCCAGTCACCCTTAGACTTCGGAGAGTCCATCATCGAATTCTCTAGTGATTCATTGCAAACAGAAGTACTGAAACTTTTCAACCACTCCCCCTCCACCCCCCCAGTCAAGAGATATGGGTTTAATCCATCATTCTTTTGCTCACTATGCCACCCCAGTTTGGACCCAGCCATATGCAAATCAGTTTTGACCATGTGCCTCATGGGAGAAGTCCAGCCCAAACTGCCAGGTCAGGTTCTCCCTGGACCAGAATCAACCTTTCTGGGACCGGTTTTGGGGTATCACCCCTCATCGGCCAGGATAGCTTGAATCAAGTGGCACAGTGAGTAAGGGACCCACGTCTGACCACAAACGTCTGACCTGTAAGGGACTCAGTATTAAGTCGCCAGAAGGGAACGCTTGGCCAATGTCTCTCCGGGGAGTGCTCTGCTAGCAGCGGTGAATGATCCGAAATATAGCAAGCTAATAATGGATCTCTAGTCATTTATGCACAGCTGGTGGAGAGATAAGAACACATTCAAGCCGACTCTGTGTTCCAGATGCAGGAGAGGTAACGGAATATGCACGCGAGTGCGGGTTTTGGATTCACCCTGCATCAACCAAAGACAAACTATGCATAAAAGGGCATAGATCATGTGGGGTTCAGTGTCGGAGCTTGGAGGAGCCCTATCCAGAAGGCCATCAAGCACACAGCTAAACAAGCATTGGAAATGAAATAGGGCTCGCATTAGGAAAGTTTGAGCTATTGGTCATATAAATGATTTGTTTTTATTTATGTGAATATATTATGCGAAAAACATAACAAAACCTAACTATGTATTATACAATTGTAACGTTCATTGAACAACCCAAATCAATGGACAGTGCTAATAACGTCCAACTGGTATTAAAGGGACCTCCCTGCCTGGTCCACCACAGTGCGTGCAGTGCAATATTAAGCAGCTTACGGTCTTGAGATTCTGGCAGTACGAGCGTTAATGTCCAGTCACATTCCTCAAACGCAAACTAGCCGTTTAAATAACAGTGGGTATCCCATCTCTTATGGTGTCGGCCCTCAGTGTTACGGGTAAATATGTAACAAACGCGAAAGAATACACAAGTCAATAATAATATCCAAGATGTCATAGGGTTTCAAGTATCCTTACAGGAAAGGCTTTCCCGTTTAGAAGTTTTAGGAGAAATGTTGTTTGCAGCGCAAAGCACGTCAAAGCACACTGGGCAACTAAAGTGTGACAAAAAACGTGATACGATTTTGAATGTCTGCGCTGAAGTTCACACACAAAACTATTTAATAAATTGCTATCATCTAAAAACATTGCGACAATAACATTAATCAAAATGCACTTTCAGAGTGACTGGGGTGATACACATTCCTTAAATAAAGCATATATTCGCAGTCTCTGTGGCCCCTGTACACAGACATTCTCACTTTCACAAGCTAAAATGCTAATTTTACCACTACTACACGTTTAATACATTGTTATCATCTAAAAACACTGCGACAATAACATTAATCATAATGCACTTTCAGAGTGACTGGGGTGATACACATTCCTTAAATAAAGCATATATTCGCAGTCTCTGTGGCCCCTGTACACAGACATTCTCACTTTCACAAGCTAAAATGGTAATTTTACCACTACTACACGTCTCTACAAGTCCAGTCATAGATATTTCTATTTTACTTGCAAGGTAGTACGTATTACGAGTTTTTACTTGCCCATAATGCAAACAATCCCTGTGTGTCTGTCCAGCTTCAGGTGCCTGGTAGGAGAAGCTCCCAGGTTCCTGGTGCCTATTATCAGTTCCCATGGCCAATCACAGATAGTCTAAAGTTCACGTGACCACAGGCAGGCACTGCTGTCTTCTGTATGCCCAGTGCCAGATGGTGACACTTCCCAAAGGCATATATTTATGTTTTGAGTAGAGTGAGGGCCAGGTACGTTATGCCCAGACCCGACCATACCCACCCGTAGCCAGGTACATGGGTGTCCATGGGAGTGCAACAGTGGACAGGCTGGGTGTGGGTGAGCCAACATCTGAAGAGACGATGATACAAACAGGGCACCGGACCGACCAAGAAGCAGTCTAAACCAACCAAAATAGTAGCCACAAAGGTCGACAGTATGCCCTGGACAGCGTGCCTTGTGGTAGCGCTAATCAGCAAATCGAACGCTCATGGGACTGTACAATCCCTGCTCTTTTGTGTTGGTTTCTGCAGACTGGCCAAGGACACCCTCTGCAGCTCCGGAGGTTATCAGTCACACAACGTAGGACAGTCAATACTCCGTGCCTTGATGATGGAGGCAGTCACAACAATGCGTCAATATACCTTCAAAACAAGCTGGGTAAATATTAGCTACTTTGTTCAGCATCTGCCAACTTCACGGTTACAACGATAAGAAAACAAAGCGTCAAATAACAGTCAGAGCAGAGATGAGTCCTCACGACAAAGATGGATCGGGTACAAGGTTTACTGAGGAAATATGCAGTGATCTGCACACACAAGTCTCACAAAGTCAGCATAGCCTTCCAGTTATAAATCGGGTACCATTACATTAGATAATAGTTACAACTGTTATTTACGTCGTTTCTAAAAATAAACAAGCAATGACTGACTAGGGTGAAATAAAACAAGTTTCAAAAAAAGTACACTGGGGGAGAAGAAACGCGAGACACGGCATCAGAGAGCTTAAAAGGAGACACGGCCTGGCGGCCGTGAATAATTAGGGGGTGAGAAAAGCGCTGGGAGGGCTACCTTTGATGTGGTAATGCGAGGCAGGCAGGCAGGCGGCTGGTGGCATTGTGCACGCGCTTTTTAGGGCTTGTGCTTGTGCAATGACCTAAAAAGCACATGCACTGCATGGAATCGCCAGTGGTTAAACTCTGGATAAGCCCCAATAGAGCTTCGCCAGCTATGCGCAAGCGCATCAGCAGGCGAGCCCTAAAAAGCCTGCTAAGATTCCTTCAGACAGCGGGAAGGCCTGGGTTTCTGCATCACCTTACCATAAAAGGCCGTCATCTAAATGTGGAGCATATATGTCTGAGACAGAGATCATGCACATCGAAAGAACCATCCAATGTGACGTACCACCGTCTCCAACTGGGAACACTCGGGCCTGTTCAAAAGGCACCCCCAGGAGCCACGCCGATCAGCACCCCCCTTGCATACTCAGAGAAGTTGGTGGCGTAAACCTGCCCCTCCGTATCCTCCGCAGATCTTTATCATGCCCGCCCCCATCCTCAGATGCGTTTCCTGCAAGAAGGCCATCGCTATATTATACCTGCGGAGATGGGCATGCGCACATTCCAAGAAGCCATTTTACATGTAGTGCCACCAGCCATAATTTAGAGAACATAAGAAGAGGCAAGCACTCCCGTACATGGGCATGGCCCAGGGGCAGACCGACCCTCGCTGTAATATGCGGACCTCCCCCCCTCCACCCAGTCTAACCCCAACTGTATCAGCATTGCAATAAACAATAATATGAAAAAGCACGCCCACCCCAACTCCCACCCGCAGGCTGTGGTCAAACAACTGATGGACTAGAGGGAGCAGTCCCCCGCCCCAAGTGCCCTCCCAAACCCCACCAATAACAGTCAACGTAATAAAACTGTAAGCACTAGTAGTGTAGCTTCTGTCCAGGAAGCTCAGACCAGCCCAGATCACGAGCCCACGAGAAGCTCAGCAAACCACACAGGCCTAGCCCCACCCCCCTCAGATTCCCCCCGCCGAGGGGAAGGGTGCGTCCCACCCATCGACCTGAATACCAAAAAAAGGAAACAGAAAGAAAGAAAATAAAGTAGAAAAACAATTCAACAGGCATCACAAACATAATATCGATGACCTTGGCGAAGTCCTGGCCATGTATCTGACAGACCGTAAGGCCCTCAAGAATCCCTGAGACAATAGTGAGTGACACCAGCATTGCCCAAATCACAGGGGTAGAGAGTGGCCAACAAACATCCACCCAGCCCTCAGCCCAGAAGTTTGTGCACCAAACATAGCGCTGTGAAGGAGTTCTGCATGACCATGGGCTCAGAGTCCGCTCGTAGGGTTCTGTCTGGGTCACATCTCGTAGGCTCTGTGGATCCAGGTTTATCATTAAGAGTTGGGCGTTGTCGAGCAGCTCCATACCTATGCCAAGGGATCCGAGCCAATCCGCAGCCTCCTGCTGGGACTCGTAAAAGTATACCTTTAATATTGTGACCCTCAGAGCTCTTTTGATGGCCAGGAAGGAATTACAGAGGTCCTGCACCTTTCTTGTGTAAACCCAGATGATACAGATAGCATTGTCTCAGTACACCTGTGGGGAGGGGATGGAGCATATACCCAGACATGTTGAAGTATAGAGGAGCAGATTTACAATGACTGGTGCATCCCTCTATATCAGCAGGGATGTGCCAGTTATGGTGCGCCACGGCTCCGCCACTATGGTTGTGCCGCATTTACAATGTGACGCACCATGGGGCAAAAACGGACAGATGCGTGATGCATCTGTGCCGTAAAGGCGGCACATTGCTGGAGTTGCGACGCAGCTCCAGCGATGCTCTGGGGGCTCTACCTGTACATTGCAGCGTCAATCCTTATGCCTGCTTCAGGCAGGCGCAGGGTTTTGACGCAGCATGGGCTCAAAAGTGAAATTTTGTAGATTTCATTCAGCCACTTTTAGGAGGCGTTCCTACGCCAGAACGTCCCACCCTGTGCCGGAACGCCCCCCCACGCAGGAACGCCTACTTCTGGCGCAGGGCTTTACAACGTGATGCATTTCCCAGATGCGTCATGTTGTAAATACCCCGCAGCATGGCGCTGGCTTTGCGCCGCCGCTGCGTCACAAAAGTGACAAAAAAGTGACGCAACAGCGGCGTAAAAGAGGCACAAGGGGCTTGTAAATCTGCCCCGAGTCTTTGTCCCTGCAATTAAGAAACCGTGCAAGAAGAATACGGGGGGGACAGGAGCCAGGGCCCGGTGCTCTCGTTCAATGGAGAAAAACTTTGAGAGCTTTGCGCTTAAGCCCAGTAGCCTTGCGCTTAAGCTCAATAGTTATCGATCTCTTCAAGAATAAATGCACTCTCGGGCTCTCCTCATGTTCAAGAAATCTTAGAAAATGTAGATTGCGGTCCATGGAGCGTCCTTCAGCGTCTTCCAGGTGTAGTAGTATTTTTTAATCTTTCCACCATTGCCTGGAGCTCGCTAACCTGCTGTTGCAGTGTGGTGACTTCGCCTTCATTGACGTCGCCCCTTCCGCAAGCCCTGGCGAAGACGATTGGTGTCTATTGTCATGGAGTTCATCTTAGATTCAACCGCCACCCTTGAATCTCCAAAGGCTGCAAGGATATTGGAAGTGTTTTGCTCTAAGGTCTGGTCCTCATGATCCACCTGGGCCCTTGGATCTCCCAGCTGGGGACTCAGGCCGGTATATTGCACAATTTTGTTACCTGACCCCCTTTGGGTTCTAATGATATACCGTTCAGGGCCCGAGTAGGGTGGCACCTCCACCAAATACACAAGCCAATGAAATATATGGGCGGGCCTTCCCTCATGTACTGAACTACAACAGATTTTCACCAGAGCAGCGCCAGCGCACTAACTCTAGTCTCGACCGAAAAAAGGTATTCCCTAAGACTGTGCTTCCACATCCATTAATCCCTATGATGTCATTAACCTGCTCCCCATCTTTGCAAGAAACCTTAAAACCTGGCTCTTCGACAGACCCCCTTCTTGATGGACTGGAACCTGCGAACGTTGCATGGCTTGTTCTGCTCCAGGCGTGATGAGAGAATCTGCATTAAAGTGCCACCCATTCATGCGGAGTCCAGTTTCTTTCCTAGGCTGAGACAGAGCCCATCAGTAGGTTGGCATGACCAGTGTGTTTCTAAACTGGGACATTTTTTAGATGAAAAAGAGACCAGTTCATAGGACAGGGAGGCAGGATGGCTGGGGAGAAATCTATGGTTAGTATCGACCAGAAAGATCCTTACTGAAGGTTAGTAACGTGTTCCTTCCAAAGGACCCGACTATTGAGGCAACAGTATTTCATGCACCTATGCCCATGTAGCCACCTGACAAATGTCTGGCACAGGTACTCTGCGTGCCAGCAGCATTATCAATGATGAAATGAGCTTGTGTTGTGAGCCTTCTGGAGGTTACTTCTTTGCCAGTCCACAGCAGATGTTGATGAAGACAACAATCCATCTGGAGATGGTCTGTTTGTGCACTGCTTTGCCTTTCTTTGCTTCGGAGAACCCCACAAAGAGCTGATCGCTCATCCAATGTTCTTTGTTGTGATCTTTCTAAAATGCTAGTGTCCCATTATGGTCCAAACGGTGAAGTCTCTCTCACTTCTCAGAGGAATGAGATTGAGCAAAGAATGGCGAAAGGCTGCCTTACATGAAATGGAGCGTCCACTGAAAGGACGCTTGGGTCCTCCAACTCAACTTATCTGGAAAGAATGCCGTATAAGGTCGAGGTCGACTGACCGAAAGAGCCTGGCGCTCACACGTCTAGCCAATGTTATTCGATAAGAAACATTGACTTCAACGTCAGAGGTCTTGATGGACAACTGTGCAGCGGCTCAAAAGGGGTGCACATAAAACAAGCATTGGAAATGCAATAGTTCTTGCATTTGCTTGAGTAAGAGCTATTGGCGTTTTGAATGAGAATATCTTTAACCCATGTGTTATGGAGTGTATGTCAGTGGTGTATAGTGGACTTGGTGTATTAGACATATTAGTTGTGGATTTGTGTGATGTGGATTTGTGTAGTGGAATTATGTGGCATGATGGGCAGTGGAATTGTGTGTTATGGAGTGGGATCAAGTGGATTGGGATTGTGTGTTATAGAGCGTAATTATGTGGAATGGTATTTTGTGTTGAGGAGTGGTATGTGGAGTTTAATTATGTGCTGTTGAATTTTGTGGCATGATGTGGAATTGTGTGGTGTGTATTGAATGTATGTGGTGTAGTGTCAGGCCACCAAATGTTGACTGTTGGATTAAAGATACAGTGGAATGGGGACTGTGAAATAAACTCAAATGACATTGGGTTAGGAACAATTAAAAATTAGCTTAAGAACTGATGGTACGGGCAGAAATTCTCCGGTCATTAACTAGCCCCCCAGATACCACCATAATCTTCTGTGATTGGGAATAAACCCAAGAATGCAGATACTTATTAGTGGGGAGGGGGATGACTGGGATTCAAGAGGGCCAGCACTATGGTACAGTGATGAATGCAGGCAGGACACAGCCGGTTACAAATAGCACAGAGGAAGAGGGTACAGATTACAGAAACATTCAAGATTAAGAACAGAGGGGCATATTTGCAAGAACCTCGTTAAAATTATCGCCGTTTTAGCAGCAGGAAACTGCCAATAAAACGGCGGTAATGGGTTTGCTAAAATGCGTTATAGAATTCAAATAGAAGCCCAGGTTAGATGTGCAGGACATCTAACCTGGGCTTCTAGTGGAATTCTATAACGCATATTAGCAAGCCCATTATTGCCGTTTTAGCAGCAGATTCCTGCTGCTAAAACTGCGATAATTTTAACGAGGTTCTTGCTAATATGCCCCACAGTTCTTGAAAATGTTCATGACATCCTCACCTGGGTGTGAGTGCAGGGTGTAAGAGCTGAATTTCCCAAAACGCATACACAAACACCACAATCTATACATAACCATTATATATAGACAATATATATGATTATAGAAACTGGTCATTATTCAGGAACCAACAACTGCTCCTCAATAACCGGACAAAGGTACAAAGCAGTGATGTCTGCCTGTGTAGTTGGTGGTGGGCTCGGGCTTGGTGGAGGCTGGGATGGTCCGACTCCATGCCCAGGTGGCTGCCGGAGCAATGGCTCTTGCTCTATGTCTAGGAGCAGCAGGCAAGGGTACTGCCCCACGGAAGGGACATCCATTCCAGTGCCCGGCGAGGCTGGCTGGGCGGTGGAGACAGTGGATTTGGGCGAGCCGCGCAGAACCAAAGAAAGGCGCGCAGCCACCATTGTAAAAGTTAAAGCACGGCATGGCGCGGGGAGGCCACGAGTCACTGTTGATACCCCTTGGTGTGTTGTGTGCGCGCACAGTGCTTCTGATCCTGTCCACCGTATATGTGCGCTCTGAGGTGGTGCGGGGGAGGGAGGTGAAGCGAGGAGAAGCACCATAGCGTGTAAGGCACAAATCCCAAATCCTAAACATGATGGTGAAGAAAGTTGATTTGGGCGAGTCATGCAGAAGCTTAGAAAGGTACACGGCCGCCATTGTAAAAGGTAAAGCCCGGCATGGCGCTGGGGGCCGAGGGTCACATGATGTTGTCACTGCATGGTGTCTGTTAATGATGTTGGGAGTAAAACAGCAGGGGCCTCACAGGGGTGGTGATAGCCTGGAGCAATGTTGTGGTAGGGGTGAGGGAGAGCCACAGGGAGATTCAGGGAGGGACGGTAAACAAATGAAGCAACAGAAGTTTAATTGCACAAGTAAACAGAACACTTAAGGAGAAGCCCAACAACAACAAAAAAGATTTATTTCAAACTATAAATAACCTGAATGGTAATAACAAATGTAAGCGGGTCAGTCCTCATGAGAGGATACAAAATTCCAAAGGAGGGACTACTAAGTGTATTCACCAATGAAAAGCCAGCATTTCTAAAGGACAGCAACAGGAACCAATGAAAAAATGGGAGTTTTTTCAAGCCCATATTCAAGATACAGCTTGTCTACTAGCATACCTTTTGAAAAGGGAATGGCTGCTCTTACATATTTTTTTATCTAAGAGAGATGCAACATTGTATGACTACACCACTATGATCATTGAATTAACTAGATTTGCACTCAACAATAACTTTTTCAAACACTTAGATAATTGGTACCAACAACACTCTGGTGTTGCTATGGGAGCAAAATTCTCCCCATCATTTGCTAATATCTATATGGGGTTCATTGAAGATCAGCATATCTGGAAGAAAGGCCCTTCTATATTGACAGAGCAGATTGTATATTGGGGTTGATTTATCGATGATGTTTTTATGATTTGGGGAGGAAATGACAATCAACTAGATGATCTGATGAGTTACCTTAACAACAATGATGTGATGTTTTTTTTGGTTTTTCAAGAGATATACAACTGTGTATATAGATGTAACATTCTGGATTTTTTAATTGTATATAGATCGAACATGTAAATATCTAGAACTTATTTTTACAATATTGATTGTAGTTTTATTTTATGCTTCCAGCCTTGAAAAAGTCTCTATGAGACGAAACACATGTCAGCGGTGTGAGCTGGACATTTTTATATATCTATGAAAATAAAGAATTGGAATTACAAATTCTGGTCTGGATCCATAATTTGGAGTCTGTTGCTAACAAATTGAACTCTCTATATTATTGAGTGGGAACCAATTTAAAATATATATTTTGGTTCTTTTTATTGATTGTTCCACGATACGAGTTCCGGACATTCTATACTAATAGAATTAATACAATAGATTTTGAGAGTGCTGTATTGACCTGTTTCTCTTTCTCTGAATATTGGCACTTTGTGCTATTTTGACACCCCAGGTGGTGGGTGTACACCAGGCCATACGAGCACCTCCTCTGATGACTCTGATTTAACAGTGTATATTATACTTCACGTAGAACATTCCTGTTGAGATATGTATTAACATCATGTGCGGACATTTTCTCTTTTATTAGAGAAACACTACCACCATTCCTTTCTATATAAAAATGTATACAAATCGACATTATGGCACTTTTCATTGGATATAGGCTTCACCTAAATATACGTAGACCTATGAGGCATAGCAGAATAACATACAAATAATAGGTATCGGCGGGGGTAAATAACCAGGCTCTGCACCATACAATGCACCAACTAGACCTTAGGAGACTCTCCCAGCCTCCTCATCAGATCCCGATTCCTGCGGTGAAAATAACTCACCACTGGTCCCTTCAGAATCGCTTTGGGAAGATTGTCCTCTCATTGCCAATCCCAAAATACACATGGCTCGCCAGGTAAGTAGGTCCTCTTGTAATTTCTAATCTCTCCTGCTGCGCTGCATATGTGTTTCTTCGGCTAGGGATCATTCTCTCACGTCTCTAAGCCATGTGGGTATCTCTGGGGCCCTCTGTCCCATCCAAGTAATGGCCACCCTGCGCCTAGCCAGCACTAACATCAACTGCAGTAACCTATAGGACAACTTCCGTTTCCTCGGCCTGGGGACCAGCGCCAGAAGGCATTGCAAGGGTGTTAATGTGATGCGAAGGCCTGTAGTGGCAGTTATGTGATCCACAACGCTTGCCAAAAAGCACCTAATTAACGGGCAGTCCCAGGCTAAATGCAGGAAACACGCCCCCTCTTCGCTACATCTGGGGCAACTATCCCCCCTGTCTGCAGAGTAACGCTTCAACAAAATCGGAGTAAGGTAGGTGCGGTGTAGGAAGTTAAAGTGTATCAGTTTAAAGCTGCACATCTTTAAAAAATCTCATCACAACAGGTAATTTTAATTTAAAAAGGCTGGTTCAGCAACTACAAAAAAAGCCCAAAGAGCTGACAAATAGTGTTTAACAGTGCCCAGAGTAAGTCCGTGTTGGGCCAAGGACAAAACATTGAAACTTTAGACAGCTTGGCCTGTAGTGTGTTAATGTGTGGGGTACCACACCAAGTCACAAAATTGTCCTAATGATTAGCGTACACAGTTGGCTGTGAAGGGGTGCCTCGCCACCAAGCTGACATCAACGACCTCAGGGGGAAGATTGGAGGAGATTAAATGCCGGAGGCTCGGGTGTATTAGTCGCCCCTGCAACAGAAGATCCTCCCTTTACAGATGCTCATGTCCAGGAATTCCAGGTGGTACAATACAGAGCTGTGAGAAGTTGGCCTGGCATATGATGTTCACTATTCTAGTGGGCACCTTGCACCAGTCTAAACGACCCTTTTTGATGGTGGTTGTAAAGTCAACCTTATAGACAAGCCATCCTAGTGGTAGCATGGACCAGCAGTATTAGGCTAAAACTTCAGAGAGCATGTGAAGCCAGCTGTTTTACCAATTATAATCCCTTGAATACCAGATGAAAGGACACCACGCAAGGTATATATAAAATATATATGTATTTATTTCTAACACAACCCCTCTGGACTCTTTATGAGGTCAGAGATCGAGATACATCACAAGTTACTATAAGTTGCACAAATACAATTATGCCCTAGGGGCCTTACGAACCATATACTAAGTAAGTGGTATAAGGACCACTTCTGGAATAGTGTGTAGGCCTAGAGCCTAGGGAATCGCTGGGGCTACACTGGACAACCAAGGGATTGGAAGTAGGAGGCCCACGGGAGACGCGTGCAGTGTCTAAATACAGTCGCGAGTTACCATACAGATATAATGGGAACCTAAAAGTTACAAAGTAGTTGATTAAGGACACTTCCGGATGGACTACGGTAAAGCCCTTTTAAACTAGGACACTTCGAGAGTCAACACCCACGGGACGGGAGCACTGGAGTACTCAAGTTACCTCACCGAGGGAAGCCGGGTGCATAGGTGTCTTTTCGTGTCGGGTTTCGTCGCTGTTTCCTATGGAGAGCTGCAAAGAAGTGCTGTAGTGACCAGGAGAAAAGTGTCCGGGTGGATCGAAGATGTGAAGAACCTGAAAGCAGAGGGGACAGAGTCTGGGTCACTAGCCAGCGTCCAGGAAGGAACCAGGCGATGTTAAGTGTTTCAGGTGAAGAAGGTGAAGCTTGTCTCTGCAGCCACGAGGACCAGGTGGTGTCGATGATGACCAGGAGCTGGATTCGAGCTGTCCCACGAAGGATCTAGTTGACTGCGGTGTCGGTATCCAGATTGGACCCAACAAGCCTTGGTAAACACAATCCATGCAGGAAGGGAAGATGGGCTTCAGTTCAGACCAGCAAGGTCTGGGGAGCTTCTCCTTTGCAGGGAAGCTGGAGCAAGCCTGGAGCAACCAGGAAAGCAGTGTAGTTTCAAAAGGAAGTCTTCGGAGGGCTACCTAGCCAATGGCTAGCAACCGGGAAGACGCGTCCAGCTGAAATGCAAGAGCACGGCCCATGCGGCTCTCGTGGAGTGTGGAGGGCTGAGTTTCGGTGCAAATGGCGCTCGGGTCTGGGGCTTCTCAAACCCCAATGCACAACTGCGAGGGTGCCTTGGTAGTTGCACTGTTAGCAAAGTGCAGGTAGTCCAGGGTGTCCAGTCCCACGTCTCTCGTGTCCGCCGCAGGTCTCAGTTTTGCTGTGGATGTGGATCGGAGTCAGAGAAGTTTGGAAATCCAGTTCCTGAGTCGCTGAGTCTTCGGGTTCCGGCAGGATTGTCGACAAAGAAAACCAGCAAGTTACTGGTGGTGCCTGTTTGCACATGGTGGTCACTCCTTGAACACAAGGGAGATGTCTTCAGTCTTCTAGTCGGTATAGAACGTTGAAGGTCCAAGAGTTTCAGTCCAGGATAATCTAATGTCTCTAGACACAGCTCCTATCTTTATTCTGATTTTAGGGGCTGGATTACCTGCTAGGTCCCTCCTATGGGTGGACTTGAGAAGGGGGTGGTTACACCCCTTTCTCTTTGTCCAGTTTCGTGCCAGAGCGGGGTTGGAGTGCCCCAGCAACTGGTTTGAACCGGGCTATGCATGGAGCACCTTGTGTGCCCCAGGCAGTGTCTGGAAAAGCATGTTTCGATTCAACCCACCCTGCCCCAATACACTACAGGCTGTCTGGGGAGGTGCTAGCACCTTCCTCGACAGGGAACCTATTGCCCAAGCCTCCCTTGCTGGAGTTTCTCCCAGCTGCAGGAAATCAGACTTGTGTCTGTGGCAGCAGCATCCATTTTGTGATGCTGAGGCTCTGTTTAACTTTAACTGGGTAAAGCAGTAACTACATGTCCTCTCCCTCTAGAAGGGTGGAATACTACCCCCGCCGCCAGAACTGGCGGGGGTAGTATTCCAAAGTGTTTGACACCTTTTTACGACATGTTTTGATAAAGCCAAACCCAAGTTAGCATTAACCGCGAGGATTATAATGCACTCAAGAGTATATGGTATGGCTATATCATAGAAAGGCTATAAGAAGATGGTTCTGAAAGCTGCAGAAGGGCTCAGCTCATGCTAGAGCACCCTCTCACATAAAACCAAGCACTCTGCCTCCAGGATTGTTAAGGCCTGCCATAGGAGTGACTTATAGGTTACTATATGTCTATATATAAGGTAGATATAGATATATTATATCTAAGTAAGGGGTGATTACACCACCTTACCCAAGCTGAGTGATCAGTTGGATGGCCAGCCAGGGGTGGCATAATACATTCTGCAGCCCCTGGTAGGCCTTGGATGCACCTATGCGCTGGGTACCTATCGTACACTATACAGGGGCTCACAGAGGTGACCCAATATCCAATTTGGTATGTACCTAAAGTCCATGGAGTCCATTTTATAGAGAGAGCAGATAGCCTGTGGCCCTGAATAGCAGGATCCAAGGCCAACTAAGTCAAAAACCAGCTAAACACTAGGTAAAAAGTTGGGGTAACCATATAGTCAGATATCCACCTTCCTACAAGAGCCACTACGTTAACTTGGGCTCAGCTGTTCCTTTTCTTCTTCAGAACTCTGGGCAGGAGAGGCAGTGGCATGAAGGCAAACAAAAGTCCCAAGCTCCACTCTATATGGAAAGCATCTCTGAGAGAGGGAAACTCCAATGCAAAAACATGCTGACATTGGGCGTTCTTTGCAGAGGCGAAAATATTGTGCGGGGTGCTCCATGTGTCTCGAAGCTACCCTGCTCAACCTCTAGATGCAAGTGCCTTCATGATCTGCTAAACATCAGTGGCTGAACTTGTCTGCCCAGCATTTAAAGATCAAGCAAGGTGGATGGTGGTGTTACACCTGGAAGACACTTATTTCCATATCCCTGTCCTGAAGGCCAATAGGTGCTACCTGCGGCTCACAGTGCTCCCTTTTGGTCTCACCAGTGGCCCTCAGGAGCTCATTAAAGGGATGGCAGTGGTCCCAGCATACCTTCAGAGATCAGAGACACCTGTCTTCCCTTACAACGACAAGCTACTGAAGGCGGCTTGCCACAGGAAGTCGACAACTATCTCCAGACAAAAGCAAACCTCTTAACATCATCTGGGTTAATTATCAATGTGCCAAAGTAACACCGGACCCCTTCGAAATGCTCCAGTTAATCAGAGCCACGCCGGATACAGTGCAGTTTTGTGTCTCCTGCCTGGAGCAGAATCCAGGACATTCGGGCAACGATACCGATATTTCAGACTCAGTCCAAGATCTAATTTCAAATGACTCTAAGGTTGTGGGCCTCCTGCATCCTCCTGAAAAAGCCTACCAGGTGGAGGCTACTGGACTACAAATGGTTCAGTGGCTGACCCCTATCCTTACCCTACCCAGAACCAACAATGATCATGGATGCATCACGATGGGTTGGGGAGTGAATCTCCAAGAGGAAAAAGTCAGAGGCCACTGGTTTCCGGCAGAGACTCAACTCCACATCAGTCTGTTGATGGTGATTTGCTTGGCGTTAGAAACCTTCGTACCTCCAATTAGGAGGGAGCTGGTGGGATCGGGTTTTAGGTCATGTGTCAGGAGGATCTACACCTCTGGAAGTGGCTGGACCAACAAGGAATTTCCTTCTTGGTAAATTACCTAGTGGGATCTTTAAATGCCAAGGTGGACAAACTCAGCCGCAGGAGCTTAGCAGATCATGAATAGTAATTCCATCCAGGGATTGCACACTGCGTCTTCCAGCAATGGCGAAACACTGGCTTGATCTCTCACCACCATTGAGAATGCGCATTGCAAGTAATTTTGCGCTTTGGAGATCCCAACGCAACTCTCTCTCTGATACTCCTGTCTAGAGTGGCGCTCGGGGCTTCAGTATGCCTCCGACAGCGGCCTCTCATAGTCGAGTTCTGAAGAAGATCAGGAATGACCAGCCCAAGGCATCCCAGTGGCACCCATCGGATTGGGCCAGGAGAGTATGGGACCCAGAACGCCTGGACATGAGCTTCTGTCCTACAATCAAGCTGCTGCTTCTTTCGCAGCAGCAGGGCAGCGTACTGCACCGGGGCTTGCACAACTTGCATCGTTATCCTAGAGGTCTGAGCGGTCACATGTGACTTCCCTCGACCTGCCCCCTGCAGTTGTTGTCCTCTTGGCAATAAAGCCTCCCTAAACAAAATCAGTGTGATGTCGGAAGGGATGTGGTGAGGCCGGAACTTTCATGCATATGTTATGGGATTGTACTGAAATACGGAGTTATTGGGTCAAAGTTCATGATAAGATAAGTGAAGTGTGGGGGTGGACCTGGGGTTGGGGGCACGCCGTTGTCTCCTGAATGTTTGGGAGCCAACCGATCTCACTGCATATGGGAAGACATGGGTTACACTGGCGTGTGTTGTAGCCAAACGCAATATTGACCAGCTGTGGGGGGCCAGTCAGACCCCCCAGATTGGGAAATGGACGGAAGACTTAGACTGGACTGTTTAGAGAAAGATCAGTATATGTTGCCAGGGGGAGGCCCGGGAAATGGGGGAAAATTTGGGGTGCTTGGAATGGCTACAGAGGAGATATTTGTGTTCCCCCAGCTGCAAGGGAGGATGCTGTTGCGCTGGACGTGCTCTGATCCCTATTACTACTTTCTGTTCAGTATTCTGTAACTTGGAAGATGTATCAACGGACACTGTATGTTTGGATGTCACCCAATGCTTTTTTTTTCTTTTTCTTTTGTTGTATGTGTTTATAAAAAGAATTTAATAAAAAAAACAAATCAGTGTGAGCCAGTCGGTGGGAAGAATTTGTGGATTGGTGCTGTATACAACTAACTGACCCACAAGCAAAGTTGTTTGGAGTTGTTGTTTGCTTTCTCTGTAGCCAAACAAGAATTGGGTCTTTTATTATACAGTTAATTAAAACCGTAACATACAAATATTGCATTGATAATTAAAAAAGGTATTAAAACTTGAAAACACATTATAAAAGCAAGTAGTGCAAGATAAGTGACAATTCCAAAGCAGCATTTCTGGTTGATGGCAAGAATGTCAAAATTGGTCGTTTAGTGCCAGAAGGAAAGTGTGGTTTGCAAAAGGCAATAACAGAATGTCCCAAGGTTTATTACAGATGCCGATACCTAGCTTTCAGCAAAGTCCAAGAATTGTTTTGGCCTCTGTTAAGGGCTACGATTCATCGTCTCAGCTTTTTTTTTTGTAGGTTACAGGATCAGCCTACATTATTTAAATCACCTGTTGAGATTTTTGAAAGGTGTGCAACATTAGTTTCTGCCAAATCGCTTGGTGATGCTTTGTTGAGACTTGAGATATGCTCCCCTTCTGAGGGGCTGTATAGTTGTCCTTTGAAACATTTGACGAGGAACACAGGGGCATATTATCAAGAACTGCGATACAAATATCGCCGCTTTAGCGGCAAGAAACTGCCGCTAAAACAGCTATAATGGGCTTGATGATATGCCCTTGTGAATTTCCATAGCAGCCCAGGTTAAAACCAGAACCTGGGCTGCTATGGGAATTCACAAGGACATAATATCAAGCCTATTATCGCTGTTTTAGCGGCCATTTGAATGTCAGCAGCCCTGCATGCCAAGAACCGATGCCTACTGGTAAGTAGCATTTTCCGTTCGAGGCATGTGGGCTGCTGAATTCATAACTTAGCACTGTATAGCAGAATCTCCTCTAGCGGTGGTCACCTGCTCCAGCTGCAGCAGTTTGAAAAAGAGTTTTAAGGACAGCCTGGCCTACAGCAGCAGCTTGCTGCTTTGTTTGCACATCGACACAGTAGTGTTTAGTGAAAGTGTGCATGGTAGACCATGTAGCTGCCCTACATATGTCTTCTAGGGGAATATTTCCCAGGAAAGCCATGAATGCCCCCATTTTACGCGTAGAGTGGGCTTTTAGGGGAACTGAACTATTAGAGTGCGCTTAGCTTTTTGATAGCATATCTGAATGCATATAACTATCCATCTGGCTATTCCTGATTTTGAAATGGGGTTACCTTTATGTTGTGGAGAAAAAGCAACAAACAGTTGCTTTGTTTTCCTGAATGATTTAGTCCTGTCAACATAATATAGCAGAGCTCTTCTTACATCTAGTGTGTGTAGGGCTCTTTCAGCCACTGACGGCGGGTTTTGGAAGAAAACTGGCAGTTCTATTGACTGATTGATATGGAAAGTGGATATAACCTTTGGCATGAACTTAGGGTTAGTGCGAAGTACTACCTTATTGCTATGTATTTGCATGAAAGGTTCTTGAATGGTTAGTGCCTGTAGCTCACTCACCCGCCTGAGGGAGGTAATGGCAACCAAGAATGCCACCTTCCATGTTAAGAATTGTAACCCACATGAATGGAGTGGTTCGAAAGGAGGTCCCATAAGTCTGGTGAGTACTATGTTTAAGTTCCAGACTGGTGAAGGTGGGTGCTTTGGAGGGATTATCCTTTTAAGTCCTTCCATAAAAGCTTTGATCGGTGGTACTCTGAACAGGGACATGTGTTGTCTGTTTTGGAGTTATGCTGCTATTGCAGCAAAATGTAGCCTTATGGAAGAGTATGCTAGATTGCATCTTTGAAGATGTAGCAGGTAACAGATAATGTTTTGGATGGAAGCATCCAATGGATTGATTTGGTTATTATTGCAATCAATTACAAATCTTTTCCATTTAGCTGCATATCATGCTCTAGTAGTTGGGCGCCTTGCCTCCTTGATAATGTTCATGCAATCTGGAACTCTAAGACTTCAGGAGCCAGATCGCTAGGTTCATCTCATTGGGATCTGGGTGCCTGATTTCTCTATTGTTCTGAGTTAAAAGATGTGGCGAGAGGCGCAGTCTTTGATGGGGAACTACTGAAAGTTCCAGGAGCGTTGTGTACCATGGCTGTCTTGCCCATTTGGGAGCAACCAGGATCATTGTGAGTGACTGTTGGCGTAGTTTGCGTGCCATCAGCGGAATTAGTGGGGCTGGTGGAAAAGCGTACGCAAATCTGCCTGACCAGTTCATCCATATCGCATTGCCTTGTGACAACGGGTGTGGGAACCTGGCGGCAAAGTACTGGCATTTTGAGTTTTCTTTTGTGGCAAACAGATCTATCTCTGGATGCCCCCATTCTTGGAAGAATGGTTGGAGAACTTGAGGGTGAATCTCCCATTCTTGTAGCTGTTGGCTGTGTCTGCTTAACAGATCTGCTATTTGATTGTCTTTCCCTGGCAGGTGTTCTGCGAGGAGAAAAATGTTTTTTGAAATTGCCCACCTCCATATGCTCTGTGCTAGGTGAGACAGCTGTGGAGAGTGTGTCCCTCCTAGTTTCTGGATGTAGTACATGGCTGTCATGTTGTCCGTCCGGATTAACACAGCCTTGTTGTACAAGTATTTCTGGAATGCTTTCAGTGCCAGAAATACTGCTAGCAACTCTAAGTGGTTGATATGCAGTGTCTTCTGTTTGATTGTCCAGAGACCTTGGACTGTGTATTGAAGTAGGTGGGCTCCCCAACCGGTCAGTGATGCATCCGCTGTTAATACTACTTGTGGAACCGGCTCTTGGAACAGTCGCCCCTTGGAAAGGTTTTGTGGGTTCCACCACTGCAGAGAGTTGTAAGCGCGACTGTCTACCAACACTAGGTCTTTTAGTTGTCCTTGAGCTTGGTTCCACTGCTGTGCTAGGCATTCTTGCAATGGACACATTTGAAGTCGGGTATGAGGGACAATGAATATACAGGAGGCCATCATGCCTATAAGCTGCATGAACACTCGAGCTGGCAGGGAGTGTCGTGGCTGAAACTTTTGAATGAGAGTCTGCATGTTGACTATCCTGGCTGGGTTTGGATACGCCTTTGCCACTGAGGTATTTATTGTAGCTCCCAGATATTGCTGTACCTGGGAGGGCTGTAGGTGTGATTTTGGGTAATTTATGGAAAAACCCAGAATGTGCAGCAGCTGGATTGTCTGATACGTATAGCTTGCACACTGCACGTACGAGTTGGCCTTTATGAGCCGATCGTCTAGGTATGGAAACAAGTGGATGTGTTGCCTTCTGAGGTGTGCTGCTACTACTGTTAGACATTTTGTGAAAACTCTTGGGGCTGTAGTTACCCCGAAGGGGAGAACTTTGAATTGATAATGTTGACCTTCTATTGTGAACCTGAGATATTTCCTGTGAGCTGGATGTATAGGTATGTGAAAATATGCATCGTTGAGGTCTAATGTAGCAAGGAAGCCGCCTTGCTGGAGTAACGGGAGTACTTGTTGTAGAGTAATCATATGGAAATGCTCTGAGAGTATGCATTGGTTCAGAGGTCTGAGGTCTAGTATTGGTGTGAGGGATCCATCTTTTTTGGGAATTAGGAAGTATAGAGAGTATACTCCTGTTCCTTGGTGTTGAAAAGGGACTGGCTCTATGGCTCTCTTTTGTAGCATGGACGTGACCTCTTGTTGTAACAGCGTGATGTGTTCTTTGGACATAGGACAGTGTTTGGGTGGTATGTTGGGTAGAGTAGAAGTGAGTCCCAGGCAGTAACCATACTGGATAATTTGTCTCACCCACTTGTCTGTGGTAATGGTGTTCCAGACTGGTAGGAATTGTTGTATTCTGCCTCCGACCGGTGTTGAGTGGTCTGGAGGAATTGTGATCAAGTCACTGTTTGGTGGCGGTGGAGGCTCTGGTGTTATTGCCACCACGTCCCCTGCCTTTATTATTGTTGCCTCCGTAACCCCCTCTGTTTGAGAATTTATTAAAGGAGCTCTGGGTGTTTCTTTTGAATGTTGAGGAAGTTTGTGATTTGTTGCCTCTCCCTGAGCCTCTGAAGGAGGAGCGACGAAAGGAACTTCTAGGTTGTGAAAACTGAAGTGCGCCCATAGACTTCGCAGTTTGTGTCTTTTTTCATTTTGTCCAAGATGGTATCTATCGCAGGGCCAAAGAGGAAATCTTGGTTAACTGGTTGGTTGAGGATGGTGGATTGCACCTCGTTCTTAAAACCAGGGATGCGTAGCCACGCATGCCTGCGTAGTAATACGCTAGTATTAATGGACCTGGCTGATGTATCAGCTGCGTCAAGTGCACATTTAATGGAAGCATTAGTTATAAATTTGCCTTCCTGTATGAGGTCGTTAGCTTTAGCTTTAAAAGATTCTGTCAGGTGTTGCAGTAATCGCGTATCAAGAGAGAGAGAGAGGACCAGAAAGCTAGTCCAAATCCCCGGGTTTATATATAGTTAATCAAAAAGAGACTAGCTTATGTATATGAGGTTAACAAAAATTTATTTAAAAATTTAAGGACTCAAGTATGTTTCGTCAGGGGGTAGGAGCACCTGGTGAGTGTGCTCATGAAGCCCTCACCCACCAACCTAGTTGGTGGCATGCTTCATCATCGGGCCCACCCAGTGACACCTAGCGTGTTCCGGGTGTGCTTCGACGCCTGATTGTTGCAGTAAACCTTCTAGTTGGTCATAATGTGCTCTATCGTAGCGTGCTAATAAAGCTTGTGTGTTTGCAATCCTCCAGGAATTTGCAGCCTGTGATGTCACTCTTTTGCCTGAGGCTTCTAATATCTTAGACTCTTTGTCAGGAGGGGGGCATCTCCTGTTGTTTGTGAATTAGCTCTCTTTTGAGCGTTTGCTACAACTAGTGAGTCTAAAGGCAACTGGGACTTAATATAAGTAGGGTCTGTAGGGGCTGATTTATACTACTTCTCAATTCTGGGATTGAGTGCACGCGCTCTGGCTGGGTCTTTGAATATGTCTGGTGCGTGTTTTAGTACCCCTTTTAACATAGGAAGTGTCCTCACACTTTTTTCAGAAGTAGGAAAAGTGTTGAATAGAAAATCTTCTTTTATTGAGTCAGTGTGCATGTCTACACCATGTTATTTTGCTGCCCTATCTAGTAAATGGTTCAAAACAATGGTGTTGTCAGTAGGCGACAGCTTTGTAGGGTATGGGGAGGTGTCGGGTTGGGTTGTGGTTCATATGGATCATTCTGGTCATCCCATGTGTCATCCTGTGCATCATGATCCTCTGGTTCTCCAAAATTATCCTGACGATCTTCCCCCATGTTGTCACCCTCATCATAGCCTGAATGTGTAGGAGAGTAAGGCACAAAGGGCATGTTAGGAAAGAAAGGAAGAGGAGTAAAAGGCATTGAGGGAGATGTTCCGAAGTCTTTTCTCTTTGGAGGAACAGGGGAAGGAGTGTCCATATCCAATGGTCTCTTTTTCCGATGGCAAACTGTAACGTGTCCTGTTTCAGGGTCTATATACAGTTTAGGTTGTTCCTGACTCACTGGATCAGGATGGAAGAGTTCTTCCTCAACTGTCCGTGGCTTTGGCGCTGATGTTTTTGGCTTAGTCACTTGTTTGTGAGTCTTTGGCTCGAAGGCCTTTGGCTGTGGAGCTTTTTTCGGCTCGACTGCTGTTTTCGGGTTGGCGACCTTTTTCGGTTCGACGACTCTGTTTCCCTCAACGTCTTTTTTGGTTTTACTGCCGTTTTTGGTTCGGCGACCTTCTTTGTTTCGACAACCTTTTTTGGATCGATCAGAGTCTTCGGTTCGATACGTTTGGGTGTTTGGGCGTGTTTTTTGTGCTCGACGACCTTTTTGGGCTCGATGTTCTTGGTCGAGTCGACGGCTTTTTTCGGCTCGATGGGCTTTTTAATGTGATCTTGTTTTAGGGGATTCAACACTCTTTTTAGGCTCGACTGGCTTCTTCGGGTCGAGTGTTCTTTTTGGATCGACGACCCTCTTTGGTTCGAGGCTCTTCTTTGGCTCGACAGCTTTTGGCTCGACAACCTTTTTCGGTTCGACAACCTTTTTTGGTTGGACGACCTTATTGGGAAGAGTGTCACTCGTTCCTGGGCTATCAGAAGTCCTGAGTTTGGGCTTCGGAGCCGAGGCGGGGTCTCTGAAGGAGTTTGTCGATCTTGGCTAAGGCCTTTAGGCGATGCTTCGACCGGAGCCTTGTCTTTCAGTATAAGCGGGGTTGGGGGCTGGGTACTCACTGTTTGCCCCGGTATGATCTGGTCATCGGAGTCCGACTGGTCCTCAACTGTGACAATTTCTAGATCCGAGTCTGCCGCTTCTGGGAGGTCGTGTTCATCATCGGAGATGTTCTTCGGTTCCGGTGCCTGCCGCTGCATCTCTTGCCAAGCGGTCCTTCGGTTCCGGATAGTCTTCTTCGAGCGGAATTTAGCACACGCGGGACAATTTTCTTCGTTGTGCTCTGGGGATAAGCACTTGTTGCATACTGTATGTTTATCAGTATGTGGGAATTTGGAGTGACATTGTGGGCACCTTTTAAACGGGCTCCTTTCCATCGACAGCAGGCACACGTGGCGTCGAAAAGGCCCACGGCCCGCGTCGACGACCGGTTTGAGATGGCAAGTTTGATGGAGTCAAGGAGTATGGAACGAGAACAATACAGTCGAGGTAGAAGGCCTTTTGGCCTTAGAAAGTTGTTAAGTTTCGGTTCCGAAGTTGGAGTAGAGGAATAGCATCCGAACCCATTGGCGGAAAAAAACAATCTGATGATGGAGAGAATGCCCATGCGCACTGTAGTCCAGGGGAGGAGTCACCTATCTTGTGATATTTCGAAGACTCTTCCAGGACAACAAGGTGCAAACATCCGGACCCAACACTAGGCGACGATCTATGCTAAGATATGAATTCAGCAGCCCACCTGCCTCGAACATATCTTTATTTCTCATTGTTTCGTCTAAGTGTGCTGCAGAATTGCCTCTAAAGATTGCTTCTATGCAGGAAGTTGTTCCTTTTTGCACAAAAAGCAATCCAGCCTGCAACACAGGCAACCTTGCACCTTGACGCAAGGGTGCCTACATTGGCGCTAGGCTGCCCTGAGTGTGCAAGCACAAGGAGAGGACAAGGATGCGCTATGTCATAGTAAATGTGGTGCATTCCTGCTCCCTCCCTTATGCAGATCAAGTTTATCTTGCTGCTTTGCGTGAAATGAAATAATATCAATGAGCCTACGATTTTATATTGATTGTACCAAGGACCATCGAGTGGACCAAGAGCGGAGTTTGATTAGTTCTTGGTAGGGTTTTACAGAGCAAAGAAGGGCCTGGCAGTGAGAAACAGACTATCCCCCAAATGATTGCTCTCTGCATAAAGATCTACGATGCACTGGAGAACAGCCATAAGGCTTGCAGGCACACTCCAGCAGGGCCAAAGCTGCTACCACTGCTTTAGCACGCGGAGTGCCCATCCTGGCATTTGTCAGGCGGCAATGTAGGCATCCGTGCACATGTCCATGAGGCACCGCTGCCTTAAAAGGTTAATCGAGAGCGGCAGTTTGCCAGCTTGGCCCTGCAGAACCTTTTGTTCTGATCCAGTTCACAGACCCACCAGCTAGGGAGGTACTGCTGTGATACCTCTTCAGAAGGTGAGGAATTTGTGTTTAGAAGTATCCATTAGAAGAACAAATAACCTTTCTTGTGAATATTCTATTTTTAAGCAGATTCCTCTTCGCACGCAACCTGGGCTTCATCCTGGACTCCTCCCTCTCGATGACCAGTCAAGTCAACGCCGTCTCATCATCATGTTTCAACATCCTACGCATGCTCCGAAAGATCTTCCGATGGATCCCCACCGAAACCAGGAAGATGGTCACCCAGGCACTCGTCACCAGCCGACTGGACTATGGAAACACCCTCTACACCAGAACCACAGCCAAACTACAGAAAAGACTCCAACGCATCCAGAACGCCTCCGCACGACTCGTCCCGGACATCCCCCGACACAGCCACATCTCCGGACACCTGAGAGACCTGCACTGGCTCCCCGTCAGCAAGAGAATCACGTTCCGACTCCTCACCCACGCACACAAGGCCCTCCACGACCTGGGCCCCAGGTACCTCAACAGCTGCCTAACCCTTCTACACTCCCACCCGCCAGCTACGATCAACCAGCCTCGCCCTCGCCACCGTTCCACGCATCCGCAGAGCCACCGCCGGAGGCAGATCCTTCTCCTACCTGGCAGCAAAGACTTGGAACTCCCTCCCCTTCCACCTCCGTCTGACCCAAGACCACCTCTCCTTCAGGAGGCAACTCAAGACCTGGCTATTCGAGCAGTAGCGGACCCCCCTCCCCCAAGCGCCTTGAGACCCTCCGGGTGAGTAGCACGCTATACAAATTTCTTGATTGATTGATTGATTCGTGCTTCCTGCCTCCTCATTCTGCGAGTTGGACTCCTTTTTCACCCACAAAGGTCCCAAGTCTCGAGATCTGCACATCTGCTGATGAGCTCTGTTTACGTGGACAACCTAGAGAGAAACTGGCATCAACAAGCATGGGCGGTGCTTACATATGGCTCACTTGTCACTTGCACAGCAGAACAATGCCAGCACACAGAAGTACTCTGACCAATTCATCAACATGCCATTACCCAAAGACTGGAGGTGGGGAAACCTGGAGGCGAAGTTTGGGCATTTTGCGTTTTCGCACATTATGAAAAGGTCTATGTCTGAGGTGCTCCAGTGACGAAAGTAAGGGGAGTAATGAAATGAAAAATGGACTTCTAAAGCACAAACATGCGCATGAAAAAGCTGTCTAAATACAGGGCATTCGCATGATCTAGCATGGAAGGGACTAGCACCTTGATCAGTTTTCCTGGCTGTGGAAGGTACAAAAGAAAGAACTGGATCTGCTGTCTAAAAGATAGCGGAGAATCAAATCTAACTCTTAGGTTGCGTACCCAGTAGCTGCACAAGGTGGGAGCAGAGTTTACATGGCCACCAGTAATTGGTCCAGATTTGATGGTTGGGGCCTAAGAATAATCACACTGTCTTAGCAGAATGTAGTTTTAGATGATTCTGTGACATCCAAGTTGCAATGAATATCATGCATTGTTTGAATCTGCATTTAGTTAGACCATCATCTTTACTCAGGGAGATGATCAGTTGAGTATTGTCTGCAATACTTCAAAGCCATATCCCCTTGACGAGTTTGGTCATTTTGAAAAGAGTTTGGCTCAATGAAGAGCCCTTAAACACCAATTTCAGCAAGACAGTGAATTATTATTATTATGGATTTGTAGAGCTCATGGCTGCCCTAGGGCTTCCCAGCACTGAGCAGTCAGGTACTGAGTATGGAAAGGTTAAACCTTAAAGATATTGCATAAACAGCCAGGTTTTGATCCTTTTACAGAGCTCCAGTTCTCCATCTATCCGCCTGTATTCCAGTGGTAGGGAGTTCCATAGTTTGGGAACAAGGTGGGAGAAAGATCTTCCTCCCCATTGTTCCCTTCTGACCTTTGTCTGCTTTAGCCGTTCTTCTGTGCTAAATCGCAACTGCCTCTTTGGGATATAGGGGGAGGTAAAACTCCTAACTTTTTTGGCCCTTTATTGTGCCGTGCTCTATGTGTAATGACCAGTTCCATAAATTTTCTCCTGGCCTCCACTGGAAGCCCGAGCTGGAATGTCACACAATAATCTTGTGGCAGCATTCTGGGCTATCTGCAATTTCTGGGTGACATGAATAAGAATGGTGTTTAAGTCCACAGACAGATGTAATAGTAGGAGGCGGCCATGCCATTCTAATCTGTTTTTCAGGCCTTCATCCACCATAAGTAGTAAAGATTCTGTGCTGTGGGCTGTATGAAAGCCAAGTTGCGTCCAAGAGATTTTTAGTTTCCAAACATTTAATGAGTAAGGAGTTGATATGTGATTCCAACATTTTAGAGGGGACTTGCAGAAATGAGATGGGACTAAACTTAGCTCTAATTGAGGGGTCAGCATTAGGATTTTTTTTAGAATTGGAAGCAGTGCAGCAGGAGCTGGAACCGATGCAGACTCAACTGATGAATTTAATACGGGCTGGAAAAAAGGTACTGAGGTAGGAGCACCTCGTTTTAGTATGCCAGGCAGACATGGGTCGTTGGAGGACATGGATCATTGGGTGACCCATGGAACATTCATTGAATAATTTCAACATCTCGAAGTCTGAGATGAGAGAGAATTCTCTCAGGTGAGGGCCTTCACTAACAGTGGTATGCGATGAACAGATGCCATCATTGGCTCATCAAAAGAACTTTGTATGGCTGCGATCTTATCTATAAAGTAGAGAGCCAAAGTGTCACAGGTAGCTCGGGAGAGATTAACTTTTTGTGTGGCTGCAATCTTAAATATGTCTTTGCGAGAATGCTTAGCTGACGCAAACTTAGTTGCGTAGTAGGCCAATCCAGCCAGTCTAATATCTTTGTGGAATTACTTGATGTGAGTCGCATAAGCTCCTTAGTCCACACTCATTAAAGACTAGCACCATTTCCTATCGAGATGGCGCCGATGTCCCTTTAATTTTACAAGACTCGAAGTGAACCATGGGATGTGATAAGTTCTACTGGTAGTTTGATTTATTTTCGAAGGAGGCTAGATGTCCAAGGTTGATGTTATACATTTGGAAAAGATTCCAATCCGCGGATACCCGTTAAGGAGGGTGGGTGAGCTGCCAAACAGGAGTTGAAATCGTGGTCTGTCTCACGATGCCAAGGTTGACTGGAGAAACCCGTGGAGGGCCGATTGAGTTTTTTAGCCACCAAAATTTCAGGAATCGCCAGATGATCCGACCAAAGAAACGGTAAAGGATTCTCACAAAGGTGGTTCTCTAAATTAGTGAATACCACGTCCAGCTTATTCCCTGCTAGATAAGTAGATTGAAGCAAAACCAAAGAGGATGATGGACGGAGTGTTGAACATTGCAAGCACTCACCCCCCAGTCAAAAGATCTGGGTTTAATCCATCATCATTCTTTAGCCCACTCAGCCACCCCAGTTCAGACATGGCCATATGCAAATCAGTCTGACCCTGTGCCTCATGGGAACAGCCCAGCCCGAATTGCCAAACCATGTCTTCCCTGGACCGGAAACAAGCATCTTGGGACGGGTTTCTGGCTAATCAGCCGTCATCAGCCAGGCTAGCTTGAGATAAGTAGATTGGTTAACTAATTGTGTAAAATGCAAAGCTGCCAACTACTTAAAGAGTGAACACGCCGGGTTATCAGAGCTCGAGTCTATGTGATGAGTAACATCTGGTAACATTGTAACACTAGCTGCTCCATTGGAAGGTAATGACACTCATTTCGTCAGTTCAATAGGCAAAGCTGAATCGTAACCAGGGGCTCTGTACATTAGAGCACTTGAAACAGAAATGTGTCGATAAAGTAAAAGTCGACCCCTCCACATTGTTAATAGAGGTAATAGGCGCAGTAAAACAGGTAAAGGACTGTTGAAATCTAATAGCGATACCAGCACTCTGTCTGTCCGATCGGTTATGCTGAGAGATAGAGTACCCGGCAGGGACTACCTCCACAATAACTGGAAATCAGGTACAAGTGTGCCATGTTTCAGTTAAAACAAATTGCGTCTGGATTATGGTCAAGAATAAAATCAGGAATATTTAACTCTGAACATCGAACGCTCATTCATTAGATACATTTTATAAGTGCGTTCCTTTAACTCCTTCGCCGCGGCGCGAATTTCGCTGCGGTGCGAGGGGGGCGGGGTTGGGCGTGGCGCTCCGGCACTTATGACGCCTCCCAGCCGCCATAAATCATGGTGGGCGAGTGCTCATGAAGGCCGAGAGCCGTCAGAACTCCACCCACTGATTAAATCTCCCGCACAGGTGGGAAATTAACCACGCGTGGGCGGAGCGGCAACGTTCTGCCGGCTCCCGGCCGTCATGAGCTCAAGTCTACTGTGAATCATGAGAGCCGGGAGCCGTCATGAGCACGGAACGAGTTAAGGGGATGGTATGTGTTTGCTTGGGTGGAAGGGGTATAGCACGCACAGTGGATGTTAGCCTGCATTTGCGTGGTATAAGAGTACCGTTACATGGTAATAAAGCCTAGTTGATACATTTACCCTCCACCTTGTTTTTAAATCAATAGGACCTCCACATGGGTGGACTGAATAACCATCGAAGAAGGCAGACCAGGGGTGGTGACACTGGATACAGTCCAGGCGCAGACAGTCTAGTCTTTGGGGTGCCAGCAGCGCACGTCTGCTGGTTGGAGATGCAGCATTGCCATTCTTAATGCCCGCTGTCCTGACTAGGGGTCTTGGTCTCGAAGACTAAAATACTAGACTGCTAACCGCGCTAGTGAAGTCCCACTGAAGCTGTATCAGAAAAAGGGGTAGGGGTGACAAAACTGAACTGGATCCCAGGCAAGATCCTCTGTTTGAGGTCAAGCTCCCGTGCCTCACACACAATTCAAGGAACACGAAATAACACAAATTAAACAAAACCATAAAAACAAAAGGATAGAACTAACATGTGTCCCGTGGGAAGCTGGCCCTTCCAAGAAAACTAAATAAACTTAACTTGAGCCAATTTGCTAAAAAAAAAACCTGCAAATGAAAATAGTGTTTAAAATCAGGAGTAGGATTTGCAGGTGGAGTTTCCACTCGTTTACTTCTTGCTGCCTCCTGCTGAGTAGTTTCTCCAAAGTCATTGCCCACCCCTGGGAGACACCCAATGCCAAATGAATCATGCTGGTTCTGACATTGAACGAGAATGAGTGCGGATTTGCGTTTGTAGGTCAAACGGATGGTCATGTTGTTGGTCCGCACCAGAACCTCCTTGCCCCGAGTGTCCTAGAGAAAGGCTTTGAGGGCTAGGTGAATGGCTAAAAGTTCCAGAGGGTTGATGTGGAGACCTCGTTTATGAGGTAGCCTTAGACCCTGGACTGTCAGGTTGTTGATGTGTGCCTCCTCCACCTAGCGAATGATGTGCCCATAGTAATGGTCACCTACGGAACTGGGCCAACCAAAGGCCTGCCCTGCAACAGACTGTTGTTGTTTCGCCACTGCACATAGTGAAAGGGGCTGGCATTTATCAACACTCAATCTTTCCAGTGACCATCTGACTGACAGGTGATCTGAGAGACACTGTTGGAGCTGGTGCATATGGAGGCTTGCATGAGGGACTTGGGCTATGCATGAGGCGATCGCACCAAAGAGGCACATTACTGTCCAAACTGGGAGAGGACGGAGTGTCTGAAAGAGACCGTAGTCAAAAACAACTCCCCTTTGGGTTAATTTAATACAAGAAACTCAAAACACTCATCACATCCAAGATATCACTAGAACAAAATACCACCACCATCAAAGGCCAAATTGTATATAGAGTATAAACATATTTTATTAAAATTTCTTCAGCACTACTCAAAAGCAAAAGATAATTTTACAGAATTAAAAAAAAATAAAAACATACACATAATACAATTTGCACAGTTAATCAAACAAAGGGGGGATTTTGCAAGAAAGATACTTTCTAATCATTAACACGGCAATACATTCGATCCAGATCATTTGTTAAATGAGTAATAATTCTGCATTCAATTTTGACAATAATAGATCCCAAGTGCCACCACAATCTACAGTATGCCTTTATACAATGTGCATGTGTGTCTGAAAAAGAGGCAGAAGCTCCGGAAATGCCTCTATTCTTTGGGCACTCAGGTAAGCTTTGCCCGAGACGGCATTTAGGACCAGCCCCAGGAAGGGTTGAACCTGAACAGGCTGGAGGTGGGATTTGGCAGTGCAGACTGTAAACTCCAAGCTGTGGAGTAGAGAGATGATGGCTTGGATGTACTCTTGACCAGCCAGTACTCTAGGTAGGGAAAGACAGCAGTCCCACCTCTTCTGAGGTGGGCAGTTACTGCTACTAGACATTTGATGAAAACCCTTGGGGCTGTGGTGCCCCAAAAGGAAACACTTTGAACTGGTACTGCTAAACATGTACCATGAAGCACAGGTAGTCCTGATGGATTGTGATGTGGAAATAGGCATCCTTCAGGTCAAGTGTAGTCATGAATTTGCCATGCTGTAGCAGGGGGATGATGTCCTGTAGGGGGTCCATGTGAAAATGTTCCAACAGGCTGTATCAGCTGAGAGGCCCGAGACTGAGGATTGACCTGAGCAAGTCGTCATTTTTGGGGATGAGAAAGTAGAGACAGTAGACAACTTTGCCCTGGTGTTGAGGGGGAAGGGCTTTATGGCCAATTTAAAAGGATAGCTTGAAACTCCGTCTTGCAATAGGACCAGGTGTTATGGGCTCAGGGTGTGTGTGCAGAGTGGGATATTTGGTGGGGATGACATGAGCTCTGGACAGTAGCCATTTTGGATGCTGGACAGAATCCACTGGTCTGTGGTGATCTCCTACCTGGGACGAAATCACGGAGTCTCTACCAAACAGGTGCAGTGTGATATACGGGTATGCGTGTCAAGTCAGTTTATGGAGGTAGATTGTCTCCTGGCAAGAGTACCTCTACCTCGACATTGGAAGCTGTTACCTCTGAAGGAGCCATGCGAGGAATCTCTACCGTCCTCAATCAATCAATCAATCAACATTTTCTAGAGCGCAGCAAATCACCTAAGAGGGTCTCAAGGTCCTGGAGCTGTATGTTGCGGTGTGGAGGATGTTCATTCCACCAACCAGGTCTTTAGAGGTCTTCTGAATTGTTGGAGCGATGGTACGGTCCTTCGGTGCACGGGGAGACTGTTCCAAGCTTTGGCTGCCAGGTGCGAGAAGTGCCCTCCGCAGTTGGCTTGATGGATCTGTGGGGTGTCTGCGATGGAGGGAGGATGAACTCAGGCATCTGGATGGTTGGTGGAAGGTTAGACGGTTGTTGATGCATGCTGGTTCTTTGTTGTGCAGGGCCTTGTAGGCGTGGGTCAGCATCTTGGAACTGGCATCTCTTCTGGATCGGGAGCCAGTACAGTTTCTTGAGATGGGGTGTGATGTGGGTCCTTTAGGGGAGTTCAAATACAAGTCTTGCCGCCGAGTTAAGCATTGTTTGGAGTCTCTTCAGGAGGCGTGTAATGATTCTATGTCAGGGCCGGAGGCTCAGGTTATGCTTTTATCTTTCTTCGCTTTATTATCTAACAAATTTCATAGCAGGACAAAAGACAAAACTTAGATCAAAAAACATTAACTCCCATGAGATCCAACATTATAGTCCTTTTACAGTGTCCATTAATCCCTCATATAGTCACTTCACTCTGTCCTCGCCTCCTCTTACTTCGCTGCTTTGCAGCCAGTTAAGTGTACTTTACTTGTTATTCTGACAGTGAGTTGTTAATGTTTTCCTTCCTGCGGAGGCGCGTGTGTTCAAAAGTGCCCTTGGGAGAATGGTAATGACATTGTAATTGATATTGTACTTGATGCAGTGGCGGCTGGTGACATTTGAAAGTGGTGGGGGGGGGGGGGGGGTAAAATTATTGTCCTAATCCACGACAGCGAGCCGGAACAATCTACGGAGGGTTCGGGGTTCTACCCCCGCAAAATTTTAGAAAAAAGACTGGCCAAATGGTGCATTATCAAGCAAATTTGAGAAAGTAGGATGGTTAATAAAGCAATTGTGAAAGTGCAGTTATTACATTAATAAAGAGATGTCATATAAAATAGGCGGCTGCTTATTCAGTATGTGTGTCTTTGCTCTTCCTGTGCCCTTACATATCACTCCTCAGTGTCTTTGCTCTCCCTCTGCTCTTACATATCACTCATCTGTATCTTTGCTCTTCCAGTGCTCTTACATATCACTGTTCGGTGTCTTTGCTCTCCCTGTGCTCTTACATATCACTGTTTGGTGTCTTTGCTCCCCCTTTGCTCTTACATATCACTCCTCAGTGTCTTTGCTCTCCCTGTGCTCTTACATATCACTCCTCAGTGTCTTTGCTCTCCCTGTGCTCTTACATATCACTCCTCAGTGTCTTTGCTCCTCCTGTGCTCTTACATATCACTCCTCAGTGTCTTTGATCCTCCTGTGCTCTTACATATCACTCCTCAGTGTCTTTGCTCCTCCTGTGCTCTTACATATCACTCCTCAGTGTCTTTGCTCTCCCTGTGCTCTTACATATCACTCCTCAGTGTCTTTGCTCCTCCTGTGCTCTTACATATCACTCCTCAGTGTCTTTGCTCTCCCTGTGCTCTTACATATCACTCCTCAGTGTCTTTGCTCTCCCTGTGCTCTTACATATCACTGTTCGGTGTCTTTGCTCCCCCTTTGCTCTTACATATCACTCCTCAGTGTCTTTGCTCTCCCTGTGCTCTTACATATCACTCCTTGGTGTCTTTGCTCTCCCTGTGCTCTTACATATCACTCCTTGGTGTCTTTGCTCTCCCCGTGCTCTTACATATCACTCCTCAGTGTCTTTGCTCTCCCTGTGCTCTTACATATCACTCCTCAGTGTCTTTGCTCTCCCTGTGCTCTTACATATCACTCCTCAGTGTCTTTGCTCTCCCTGTGCTCTTACATATCACTCCTCAGTGTCTTTGCTCTCCCTGTGCTCTTACATATCACTCCTCAGTGTCTTTGCTCTCCCTGTGCTCTTACATATCACTCCTCAGTGTCTTTGCTCTTCCTGTGCTCTTACATATCACTCCTCAGTGTCTTTGCTCTTCCTGTGCCCTTACATATCACTCCTTGGTGTCTTTGCTCTCCCTGTGCTCTTACATATCACTCATCTGTATCTTTGCTCTCCCTGTGCTCTTACATATCACTCCTCAGTGTCTTTGCTATCCCTGTGCTCTTACATATCACTCCTTGGTGTCTTTGCTCTCCCTGTGCTCTTACATATCACTCCTTGGTGTCTTTGCTCTCCCTGTGCTCTTACATATCACTCCTTGGTGTCTTTGCTCTCCTTGTGCTCTTACATATCACTCCTTGGTGTCTTTGCTCTCCCTGTGCTCTTACATATCACTCCTTGGTGTCTTTGCTCTCCCCGTGATCTTACATATCACTCCTCAGTGTCTTTGCTCTCCCTGTGCTCTTACATATCACTCCTCAGTGTCTTTGCTCTCCCTGTGCTCTTACATATCACTCCTTGGTGTCTTTGCTCTCCCTGTGCTCTTACATATCACTCCTTGGTGTCTTTGCTCTCCCTGTGCTCTTACATATCACTCCTCAGTGTCTTTGCTCTCCCTGTGCTCTTACATATCACTCCTTGGTGTCTTTGCTCTCCCCGTGCTCTTACATATCACTCCTCGGTGTCTTTGCTCTCCCTGTGCTCTTACATATCACTCCTTGGTGTCTTTACTCTCCCTGTGCTCTTACATATCACTCCTCAGTGTCTTTGCTCTCCCTGTGCTCTTACATATCACTCCTCAGTGTCTTTGCTCTCCCTGTGCTCTTACATATCACTCCTTGGTGTCTTTGCTCTCCCTGTGCTCTTACATATCACTCCTTGGTGTCTTTGCTCTCCCTGTGCTCTTACATATCACTCCTGAGTGTCTTTGCTCTTCCTGTGCTCTTACATATCACTCCTTGGTGTCTTTGCTTTCCCTGTGCTCTTACATATCACTCCTCAGTGTCTTTGCTCTCCCTCTGCTCTTACATATCACTCATCTGTATCTTTGCTCTTCCTGTGCCCTTACATATCACTCCTCAGTGTCTTTGCTCTCCCTCTGCTCTTACATATCACTCATCTGTATCTTTGCTCTCCCTCTGCTCTTACATATCACTCCTCAGTGTCTTTGCTCTCCCTGTGCTCTTACATATCACTGTTCGGTGTCTTTGCTCCCCCTTTGCTCTTACATATCACTCCTCAGTGTCTTTGCTCTCCCTGTGCTCTTACATATCACTCCTTGGTGTCTTTGCTCTCCCTGTGCTCTTACATATCACTCCTTGGTGTCTTTGCTCTCCCCGTGCTCTTACATATCACTCCTCAGTGTCTTTGCTCTCCCTGTGCTCTTACATATCACTCCTCAGTGTCTTTGCTCTCCCTGTGCTCTTACATATCACTCCTCAGTGTCTTTGCTCTCCCTGTGCTCTTACATATCACTCCTCAGTGTCTTTGCTCTCCCTGTGCTCTTACATATCACTCCTCAGTGTCTTTGCTCTCCCTGTGCTCTTACATATCACTCCTCAGTGTCTTTGCTCTTCCTGTGCTCTTACATATCACTCCTCAGTGTCTTTGCTCTTCCTGTGCCCTTACATATCACTCCTTGGTGTCTTTGCTCTCCCTGTGCTCTTACATATCACTCATCTGTATCTTTGCTCTCCCTGTGCTCTTACATATCACTCCTCAGTGTCTTTGCTATCCCTGTGCTCTTACATATCACTCCTTGGTGTCTTTGCTCTCCCTGTGCTCTTACATATCACTCCTTGGTGTCTTTGCTCTCCCTGTGCTCTTACATATCACTCCTTGGTGTCTTTGCTCTCCTTGTGCTCTTACATATCACTCCTTGGTGTCTTTGCTCTCCCTGTGCTCTTACATATCACTCCTTGGTGTCTTTGCTCTCCCCGTGCTCTTACATATCACTCCTCAGTGTCTTTGCTCTCCCTGTGCTCTTACATATCACTCCTCAGTGTCTTTGCTCTCCCTGTGCTCTTACATATCACTCCTTGGTGTCTTTGCTCTCCCTGTGCTCTTACATATCACTCCTTGGTGTCTTTGCTCTCCCTGTGCTCTTACATATCACTCCTCAGTGTCTTTGCTCTCCCTGTGCTCTTACATATCACTCCTTGGTGTCTTTGCTCTCCCCGTGCTCTTACATATCACTCCTCGGTGTCTTTGCTCTCCCTGTGCTCTTACATATCACTCCTTGGTGTCTTTACTCTCCCTGTGCTCTTACATATCACTCCTCAGTGTCTTTGCTCTCCCTGTGCTCTTACATATCACTCCTCAGTGTCTTTGCTCTCCCTGTGCTCTTACATATCACTCCTTGGTGTCTTTGCTCTCCCTGTGCTCTTACATATCACTCCTTGGTGTCTTTGCTCTCCCTGTGCTCTTACATATCACTCCTGAGTGTCTTTGCTCTTCCTGTGCTCTTACATATCACTCCTTGGTGTCTTTGCTCTCCCTGTGCTCTTACATATCACTCCTCAGTGTCTTTGCTCTCCCTCTGCTCTTACATATCACTCATCTGTATCTTTGCTCTTCCTGTGCCCTTACATATCACTCCTCAGTGTCTTTGCTCTCCCTCTGCTCTTACATATCACTCATCTGTATCTTTGCTCTCCCTCTGCTCTTACATATCACTCCTCAGTGTCTTTGCTCTCCCTGTGCTCTTACATATCACTCCTTGGTGTCTTTGCTCTCCCTGTGCTCTTACATATCACTCCTCAGTGTCTTTGCTCTCCCTGTGCTCTTACATATCACTCCTTGGTGTCTTTGCTCTCCCTGTGCTCTTACATATCACTCCTCAGTGTCTTTGCTCTCCCTGTGCCCTTACATATCACTCCTCAGTGTCTTTGCTCTCCCTGTGCTCTTACATATCACTCCTCAGTGTCTTTGCTCTCCCTGTGCTCTTACATATCACTCCTCAGTGTCTTTGCTCTCCCTGTGCTCTTACATATCACTCCTCAGTGTCTTTGCTCTCCCTGTGCCCTTACATATCACTCCTCAGTGTCTTTGTTCTCCCTGTGCTCTTACATATCACTCCTCGGTGTCTTTGCTCTCCCTCTGCTCTTACATATCACTCCTCAGTGTCTTTGCTCTCCCTGTGCTCTTACATATCACTCCTTGGTGTCTTTGCTCTCCCTGTGCTCTTACATATCACTCCTCAGTGTCTTTGCTCTCCCTGTGCTCTTACATATCACTCCTCAGTGTCTTTGCTCTCCCTGTGCTCTTACATATCACTCCTGAGTGTCTTTGCTCTTCCTGTGCTCTTACATATCACTCCTTGGTGTCTTTGCTCTCCCTGTGCTCTTACATATCACTCCTCGGTGTCTTTGCTCTCGCTGTGCTCTTACATATCACTCCTCGGTGTCTTTGCTCTCCCTGTGCTCTTACATATCACTCCTGAGTGTCTTTGCTCTTCCTGTGCTCTTACATATCACTCCTGAGTGTCTTTGCTCTTCCTGTGCTCTTACATATCACTCCTGAGTGTCTTTGCTCTTCCTGTGCTCTTACATATCACTCCTGAGTGTCTTTGCTCTTCCTGTGCCCTTACATATCACTCCTCGGTGTCTTTGCTCTCCCTGTGCTCTTACATATCACTCCTGAGTGTCTTTGCTCTTCCTGTGCTCTTACATATCACTCCTCAGTGTCTTTGCTCTCGCTGTGCTCTTACATATCACTCCTCAGTGTCTTTGCTCTCCCTGTGCTCTTACATATCACTCCTGAGTGTCTTTGCTCTTCCTGTGCTCTTACATATCACTCCTCGGTGTCTTTGCTCTCCCTGTGCTCTTACATATCACTCCTGAGTGTCTTTGCTCTTCCTGTGCTCTTACATATCACTCCTCAGTGTCTTTGCTCTCCCTGTGCTCTTACATATCACTCCTGAGTGTCTTTGCTCTTCCTGTGCTCTTACATATCACTCCTGAGTGTCTTTGCTCTTCCTGTGCTCTTACATATCACTCCTCAGTGTCTTTGCTCTCCCTGTGCTCTTACATATCACTCCTCAGTGTCTTTGCTCTCCCTGTGCTCTTACATATCACTCATCTGTATCTTTGCTCTCCCTGTGCTCTTACATATCACTCATCTGTATCTTTGCTCTCCCTGTGCTCTTACATATCACTCCTCAGTGTCTTTGCTCTCCCTGTGCTCTTACATATCACTCCTTGGTGTCTTTGCTCTCCCTGTGCTCTTACATATCACTCCTGAGTGTCTTTGCTCTCCCTGTGCTCTTACATATCACTCATCTGTATATTTGCTCTCCCTGTGCTCTTACATATCACTCCTCAGTGTCTTTGCTCTCCCTGTGCTCTTACATATCACTCCTGAGTGTCTTTGCTCTTCCTGTGCTCTTACATATCACTCCTTGGTGTCTTTGCTCTTCCTGTGCTCTTACATATCACTCCTCAGTGTCTTTGCTCTCCCTGTGCTCTTACATATCACTCCTCAGTGTCTTTGCTCTCCCTGTGCTCTTACATATCACTCCTCAGTGTCTTTGCTATCCCTGTGCTCTTACATATCACTCCTTGGTGTCTTTGCTCTTGCTGTGCTCTTACATATCACTCCTCAGTGTCTTTGCTCTCCCTGTGCTCTTACATATCACTCCTCAGTGTCTTTGCTCTCCCTGTGCTCTTACATATCACTCCTCAGTGTCTTTGCTCTCCCTGTGCTCTTACATATCACTCCTCAGTGTCTTTGCTCTCCCTGTGCTCTTACATATCACTCCTTGGTGTCTTTGCTCTCCCTGTGCTCTTACATATCACTCCTTGGTGTCTTTGCTCTCCCTGTGCTCTTACGTATCACTCCTCAGTGTCTTTGCTCTCCCTGTGCTCTTACATATCACTCCTTGGTGTCTTTGCTCTCCCCGTGCTCTTACATATCACTCCTCGGTGTCTTTGCTCTCCCTGTGCTCTTACATATCACTCCTTGGTGTCTTTGCTCTCCCTGTGCTCTTACATATCACTCCTCAGTGTCTTTGCTCTCCCTGTGCTCTTACATATCACTCCTCAGTGTCTTTGCTCTCCCTGTGCTCTTACATATCACTCCTTGGTGTCTTTGCTCTCCCTGTGCTCTTACATATCACTCCTTGGTGTCTTTGCTCTCCCTGTGCTCTTACATATCACTCCTGAGTGTCTTTGCTCTTCCTGTGCTCTTACATATCACTCCTTGGTGTCTTTGCTCTCCCTGTGCTCTTACATATCACTCCTCAGTGTCTTTGCTCTCCCTCTGCTCTTACATATCACTCATCTGTATCTTTGCTCTTCCTGTGCCCTTACATATCACTCCTCAGTGTCTTTGCTCTCCCTCTGCTCTTACATATCACTCATCTGTATCTTTGCTCTCCCTCTGCTCTTACATATCACTCCTCAGTGTCTTTGCTCTCCCTGTGCTCTTACATATCACTCCTCAGTGTCTTTGCTCTCCCTGTGCCCTTACATATCACTCCTCAGTGTCTTTGCTCTCCCTGTGCTCTTACATATCACTCCTCAGTGTCTTTGCTCTCCCTGTGCTCTTACATATCACTCCTCAGTGTCTTTGCTCTCCCTGTGCTCTTACATATCACTCCTCAGTGTCTTTGCTCTCCCTGTGCCCTTACATATCACTCCTCAGTGTCTTTGCTCTCCCTGTGCTCTTACATATCACTCCTCGGTGTCTTTGCTCTCCCTCTGCTCTTACATATCACTCCTCAGTGTCTTTGCTCTCCCTGTGCTCTTACATATCACTCCTCAGTGTCTTTGCTCTCCCTGTGCTCTTACATATCACTCCTCAGTGTCTTTGCTCTCCCTGTGCTCTTACATATCACTCCTCAGTGTCTTTGCTCTTCCTGTGCTCTTACATATCACTCCTGAGTGTCTTTGCTCTTCCTGTGCTCTTACATATCACTCCTGAGTGTCTTTGCTCTTCCTGTGCTCTTACATATCACTCCTGAGTGTCTTTGCTCTTCCTGTGCTCTTACATATCACTCCTGAGTGTCTTTGCTCTTCCTGTGCTCTTACATATCACTCCTGAGTGTCTTTGCTCTTCCTGTGCCCTTACATATCTCTCCTCGGTGTCTTTGCTCTCCCTGTGCTCTTACATATCACTCCTGAGTGTCTTTGCTCTTCCTGTGCTCTTACATATCACTCGTCAGTGTCTTTGCTCTCGCTGTGCTCTTACATATCACTCCTCAGTGTCTTTGCTCTCCCTGTGCTCTTACATATCACTCCTGAGTGTCTTTGCTCTTCCTGTGCCCTTACATATCACTCCTCGGTGTCTTTGCTCTCCCTGTGCTCTTACATATCACTCCTGAGTGTCTTTGCTCTTCCTGTGCTCTTACATATCACTCCTCAGTGTCTTTGCTCTCCCTGTGCTCTTACATATCACTCCTGAGTGTCTTTGCTCTTCCTGTGCTCTTACATATCACTCCTGAGTGTCTTTGCTCTTCCTGTGCTCTTACATATCACTCCTCAGTGTCTTTGCTCTCGCTGTGCTCTTACATATCACTCCTCAGTGTCTTTGCTCTCGCTGTGCTCTTACATACCACTCCTCAGTGTCTTTGCTCTCCCTGTGCTCTTACATATCACTCCTCAGTGTCTTTGCTCTCCCTGTGCTCTTACATATCACTCATCTGTATCTTTGCTCTCCCTGTGCTCTTACATATCACTCATCTGTATCTTTGCTCTCCCTGTGCTCTTACATATCACTCCTCAGTGTCTTTGCTCTCCCTGTGCTCTTACATATCACTCCTTGGTGTCTTTGCTCTCCCTGTGCTCTTACATATCACTCCTGAGTGTCTTTGCTCTCCCTGTGCTCTTACATATCACTCATCTGTATCTTTGCTCTCCCTGTGCTCTTACATATCACTCCTCGGTGTCTTTGCTCTCCCTGTGCTCTTACATATCACTCCTGAGTGTCTTTGCTCTTCCTGTGCTCTTACATATCACTCCTTGGTGTCTTTGCTCTTCCTGTGCTCTTACATATCACTCCTCAGTGTCTTTGCTCTCCCTGTGCTCTTACATATCACTCCTCAGTGTCTTTGCTCTCCCTGTGCTCTTACATATCACTCCTCAGTGTCTTTGCTATCCCTGTGCTCTTACATATCACTCCTTGGTGTCTTTGCTCTCGCTGTGCTCTTACATATCACTCCTCAGTGTCTTTGCTCTCCCTGTGCTCTTACATATCACTCCTCAGTGTCTTTGCTCTCCCTGTGCTCTTACATATCACTCCTCAGTGTCTTTGCTCTCGCTGTGCTCTTACATATCACTCCTCAGTGTCTTTGCTCTCCCTGTGCTCTTACATATCACTCCTGAGTGTCTTTGCTCCTCCTGTGCTCTTACATATCACTCCTTGGTGTCTTTGCTCTCCCTGTGCTCTTACATATCACTCCTCAGTGTCTTTGCTATCCCTGTGCTCTTACATATCACTCCTCAGTGTCTTTGCTCTCCCTGTGCTCTTACATATCACTCCTCAGTGTCTTTGCTATCCCTGTGCTCTTACATATCACTCCTCAGTGTCTTTGCTCTCCCTGTGCTCTTACATATCACTCCTCAGTGTCTTTGCTCTCCCTCTGCTCTTACATATCACTCATCTGTATCTTTGCTCTTCCTGTGCTCTTACATATCACTCCTTGGTGTCTTTGCTCTCCCTGTGCTCTTACATATCACTGTTCGGTGTCTTTGCTCTTCCTGTGCTCTTACATATCACTCCTTGGTGTCTTTGCTCTCCCTGTGCTCTTACATATCACTGTTCGGTGTCTTTGCTCTCCCTCTGCTCTTACATATCACTCATCTGTATCTTTGCTCTTCCTGTGCTCTTACATATCACTCCTCAGTGTCTTTGCTCCTCCTGTGCTCTTACATATCACTCCTCAGTGTCTTTGCTCTCCCTGTGCTCTTACATATCACTCCTCAGTGTCTTTGCTCTCCCTGTGCTCTTACATATCACTCCTCAGTGTCTTTGCTCTCCCTGTGCTCTTACATATCACTCCTCAGTGTCTTTGCTCTCCCTGTGCTCTTACATATCACTCCTCAGTGTCTTTGCTCTCCCTGTGCTCTTACATATCACTCCTCGGTGTCTTTGCTCTCCCTGTGCTCTTACATATCACTCCTCAGTGTCTTTGCTCTTCCTGTGCTCTTACATATCACTCCTTGGTGTCTTTGCTCTCCCTCTGCTCTTACATATCACTCCTCAGTGTCTTTGCTCTCCCTGTGCTCTTACATATCACTCCTCAGTGTCTTTGCTCTCCCTGTGCTCTTACATATCACTCCTCAGTGTCTTTGCTCTCCCTGTGCTCTTACATATCACTCCTCGGTGTCTTTGCTCTCCCTGTGCTCTTACATATCACTCCTCAGTGTCTTTGCTCTTCCTGTGCTCTTACATATCACTCCTCAGTGTCTTTGCTCTCCCTATGCTCTTACATATCACTCCTCAGTGTCTTTGCTCTTCCTGTGCTCTTACATATCACTCCTCAGTGTCTTTGCTCTCCCTCTGCTCTTACATATCACTCATCTGTATCTTTGCTCTTCCTGTGCTCTTACATATCACTCCTTGGTGTCTTTGCTCTCCCTGTGCTCTTACATATCACTCCTCAGTGTCTTTGCTCTCCCTGTGCTCTTACATATCACTCCTCAGTGTCTTTGCTCTTCCTGTGCTCTTACATATCACTCCTCAGTGTCTTTGCTCTCCCTATGCTCTTACATATCACTCCTCAGTGTCTTTGCTCTTCCTGTGCTCTTACATATCACTCCTTGGTGTCTTTGCTCTCCCTGTGCTCTTACATATCACTCCTCAGTGTCTGTGCTCTCCCTGTGCTCTTACATATCACTCCTGAGTGTCTTTGCTCTTCCTGTGCTCTTACATATCACTCCTTGGTGTCTTTGCTCTCCCTGTGCTCTTACATATCACTCCTCAGGGTCTTTGCTATCCCTGTGCTCTTACATATCACTCCTCAGTGTCTTTGCTCTCCCTATGCTCTTACATATCACTCCTCAGTGTCTTTGCTCTTCCTGTGCTCTTACATATCACTCCTTGGTGTCTTTGCTCTCCCTCTGCTCTTACATATCACTCCTCAGTGTCTTTGCTCTCCCTGTGCTCTTACATATCACTGTTCGGTGTCTTTGCTCTCCCTGTGCTCTTACATATCACTGTTCGGTGTCTTTGCTCTCCCTGTGCTCTTACATATCACTGTTCGGTGTCTTTGCTCTCCCTGTGCTCTTACATATCACTCCTCAGTGTCTTTGCTCTCCCTGTGCTCTTACATATCACTCCTCAGTGTCTTTGCTATCCCTGTGCTCTTACATATCACTGTTCGGTGTCTTTGCTCCCCCTTTGCTCTTACATATCACTCATCTGTATCTTTGCTCTCCCTGTGCTCTTACATATCACTCCTCAGTGTCTTTGCTCTCCCTGTGCTCTTACATATCACTGTTCGGTGTCTTTGCTCTCCCTGTGCTCTTACATATCACTCCTCAGTGTCTTTGCTCTCCCTGTGCTCTTACATATCACTCATCTGTATCTTTGCTCTCCCTGTGCTCTTACATATCACTCCTCAGTGTCTTTGCTCTCCCTGTGCTCTTACATATCACTCCTCAGTGTCTTTGCTCTCCCTGTGCTCTTACATATCACTCCTCGGTGTCTTTGCTCTCCCTGTGCTCTTACATATCACTCCTCAGTGTCTTTGCTCTTCCTGTGCTCTTACATATCACTCCTCAGTGTCTTTGCTCTCCCTATGCTCTTACATATCACTCCTCAGTGTCTTTGCTCTTCCTGTGCTCTTACATATCACTCCTTGGTGTCTTTGCTCTCCCTGTGCTCTTACATATCACTCCTCAGTGTCTTTGCTCTCCCTGTGCTCTTACATATCACTCCTGAGTGTCTTTGCTCTTCCTGTGCTCTTACATATCACTCCTTGGTGTCTTTGCTCTCCCTGTGCTCTTACATATCACTCCTCAGTGTCTTTGCTCTCCCTGTGCTCTTACATATCACTCCTCAGTGTCTTTGCTATCCCTGTGCTCTTACATATCACTCCTTGGTGTCTTTGCTCTCGCTGTGCTCTTACATATCACTCCTCAGTGTCTTTGCTCTCCCTGTGCTCTTACATATCACTCCTCAGTGTCTTTGCTCTCCCTGTGCTCTTACATATCACTCCTCAGTGTCTTTGCTCTCCCTGTGCTCTTACATATCACTCCTCAGTGTCTTTGCTCTCCCTGTGCTCTTACATATCACTCCTTGGTGTCTTTGCTCTCCCTGTGCTCTTACATATCACTCCTTGGTGTCTTTGCTCTCCCTGTGCTCTTACGTATCACTCCTCAGTGTCTTTGCTCTCCCTGTGCTCTTACATATCACTCCTTGGTGTCTTTGCTCTCCCCGTGCTCTTACATATCACTCCTCGGTGTCTTTGCTCTCCCTGTGCTCTTACATATCACTCCTTGGTGTCTTTGCTCTCCCTGTGCTCTTACATATCACTCCTCAGTGTCTTTGCTCTCCCTGTGCTCTTACATATCACTCCTCAGTGTCTTTGCTCTCCCTGTGCTCTTACATATCACTCCTTGGTGTCTTTGCTCTCCCTGTGCTCTTACATATCACTCCTTGGTGTCTTTGCTCTCCCTGTGCTCTTACATATCACTCCTGAGTGTCTTTGCTCTTCCTGTGCTCTTACATATCACTCCTTGGTGTCTTTGCTCTCCCTGTGCTCTTACATATCACTCCTCAGTGTCTTTGCTCTCCCTCTGCTCTTACATATCACTCATCTGTATCTTTGCTCTTCCTGTGCCCTTACATATCACTCCTCAGTGTCTTTGCTCTCCCTCTGCTCTTACATATCACTCATCTGTATCTTTGCTCTCCCTCTGCTCTTACATATCACTCCTCAGTGTCTTTGCTCTCCCTGTGCTCTTACATATCACTCCTCAGTGTCTTTGCTCTCCCTGTGCCCTTACATATCACTCCTCAGTGTCTTTGCTCTCCCTGTGCTCTTACATATCACTCCTCAGTGTCTTTGCTCTCCCTGTGCTCTTACATATCACTCCTCAGTGTCTTTGCTCTCCCTGTGCTCTTACATATCACTCCTCAGTGTCTTTGCTCTCCCTGTGCCCTTACATATCACTCCTCAGTGTCTTTGCTCTCCCTGTGCTCTTACATATCACTCCTCGGTGTCTTTGCTCTCCCTCTGCTCTTACATATCACTCCTCAGTGTCTTTGCTCTCCCTGTGCTCTTACATATCACTCCTCAGTGTCTTTGCTCTCCCTGTGCTCTTACATATCACTCCTCAGTGTCTTTGCTCTCCCTGTGCTCTTACATATCACTCCTCAGTGTCTTTGCTCTTCCTGTGCTCTTACATATCACTCCTGAGTGTCTTTGCTCTTCCTGTGCTCTTACATATCACTCCTGAGTGTCTTTGCTCTTCCTGTGCTCTTACATATCACTCCTGAGTGTCTTTGCTCTTCCTGTGCTCTTACATATCACTCCTGAGTGTCTTTGCTCTTCCTGTGCTCTTACATATCACTCCTGAGTGTCTTTGCTCTTCCTGTGCCCTTACATATCTCTCCTCGGTGTCTTTGCTCTCCCTGTGCTCTTACATATCACTCCTGAGTGTCTTTGCTCTTCCTGTGCTCTTACATATCACTCGTCAGTGTCTTTGCTCTCGCTGTGCTCTTACATATCACTCCTCAGTGTCTTTGCTCTCCCTGTGCTCTTACATATCACTCCTGAGTGTCTTTGCTCTTCCTGTGCCCTTACATATCACTCCTCGGTGTCTTTGCTCTCCCTGTGCTCTTACATATCACTCCTGAGTGTCTTTGCTCTTCCTGTGCTCTTACATATCACTCCTCAGTGTCTTTGCTCTCCCTGTGCTCTTACATATCACTCCTGAGTGTCTTTGCTCTTCCTGTGCTCTTACATATCACTCCTGAGTGTCTTTGCTCTTCCTGTGCTCTTACATATCACTCCTCAGTGTCTTTGCTCTCGCTGTGCTCTTACATATCACTCCTCAGTGTCTTTGCTCTCGCTGTGCTCTTACATACCACTCCTCAGTGTCTTTGCTCTCCCTGTGCTCTTACATATCACTCCTCAGTGTCTTTGCTCTCCCTGTGCTCTTACATATCACTCATCTGTATCTTTGCTCTCCCTGTGCTCTTACATATCACTCATCTGTATCTTTGCTCTCCCTGTGCTCTTACATATCACTCCTCAGTGTCTTTGCTCTCCCTGTGCTCTTACATATCACTCCTTGGTGTCTTTGCTCTCCCTGTGCTCTTACATATCACTCCTGAGTGTCTTTGCTCTCCCTGTGCTCTTACATATCACTCATCTGTATCTTTGCTCTCCCTGTGCTCTTACATATCACTCCTCGGTGTCTTTGCTCTCCCTGTGCTCTTACATATCACTCCTGAGTGTCTTTGCTCTTCCTGTGCTCTTACATATCACTCCTTGGTGTCTTTGCTCTTCCTGTGCTCTTACATATCACTCCTCAGTGTCTTTGCTCTCCCTGTGCTCTTACATATCACTCCTCAGTGTCTTTGCTCTCCCTGTGCTCTTACATATCACTCCTCAGTGTCTTTGCTATCCCTGTGCTCTTACATATCACTCCTTGGTGTCTTTGCTCTCGCTGTGCTCTTACATATCACTCCTCAGTGTCTTTGCTCTCCCTGTGCTCTTACATATCACTCCTCAGTGTCTTTGCTCTCCCTGTGCTCTTACATATCACTCCTCAGTGTCTTTGCTCTCGCTGTGCTCTTACATATCACTCCTCAGTGTCTTTGCTCTCCCTGTGCTCTTACATATCACTCCTGAGTGTCTTTGCTCCTCCTGTGCTCTTACATATCACTCCTTGGTGTCTTTGCTCTCCCTGTGCTCTTACATATCACTCCTCAGTGTCTTTGCTCTCCCTGTGCTCTTACATATCACTCCTCAGTGTCTTTGCTCTCCCTGTGCTCTTACATATCACTGTTCGGTGTCTTTGCTCTCCCTGTGCTCTTACATATCACTCCTCAGTGTCTTTGCTCTCGCTGTGCTCTTACATATCACTCCTCGGTGTCTTTGCTCTCGCTGTGCTCTTACATATCACTCCTCAGTGTCTTTGCTCTCCCTGTGCTCTTACATATCACTCCTGAGTGTCTTTGCTCTTCCTGTGCTCTTACATATCACTCCTTGGTGTCTTTGCTCTCCCTGTGCTCTTACATATCACTCCTCAGGGTCTTTGCTATCCCTGTGCTCTTACATATCACTCCTCAGTGTCTTTGCTCTCCCTATGCTCTTACATATCACTCCTCAGTGTCTTTGCTCTTCCTGTGCTCTTACATATCACTCCTTGGTGTCTTTGCTCTCCCTCTGCTCTTACATATCACTCCTCAGTGTCTTTGCTCTCCCTGTGCTCTTACATATCACTGTTCGGTGTCTTTGCTCTCCCTGTGCTCTTACATATCACTGTTCGGTGTCTTTGCTCTCCCTGTGCTCTTACATATCACTGTTCGGTGTCTTTGCTCTCCCTGTGCTCTTACATATCACTCCTCAGTGTCTTTGCTCTCCCTGTGCTCTTACATATCACTCCTCAGTGTCTTTGCTATCCCTGTGCTCTTACATATCACTGTTCGGTGTCTTTGCTCCCCCTTTGCTCTTACATATCACTCATCTGTATCTTTGCTCTCCCTGTGCTCTTACATATCACTCCTCAGTGTCTTTGCTCTCCCTGTGCTCTTACATATCACTGTTCGGTGTCTTTGCTCTCCCTGTGCTCTTACATATCACTCCTCAGTGTCTTTGCTCTCCCTGTGCTCTTACATATCACTCATCTGTATCTTTGCTCTCCCTGTGCTCTTACATATCACTCCTCAGTGTCTTTGCTCTCCCTGTGCTCTTACATATCACTCCTCAGTGTCTTTGCTCTCCCTGTGCTCTTACATATCACTCCTCAGTGTCTTTGCTCTCCCTGTGCTCTTACATATCACTCCTTGGTGCCTTTGCTCTCCCTGTGCTCTTACATATCACTCCTTGGTGTCTTTGCTCTCCCTGTGCTCTTACATATCACTCCTGAGTGTCTTTGCTCTTCCTGTGCTCTTACATATCACTCCTCAGTGTCTTTGCTCTCACTGTGCTCTTACATATCACTCCTCAGTGTCTTTGCTCTCCCTGTGCTCTTACATATCACTCCTCAGTGTCTTTGCTCTTCCTGTGCTCTTACATATCACTCCTCAGTGTCTTTGCTCTTCCTGTGCCCTTACATATCACTCCTTGGTGTCTTTGCTCTCCCTGTGCTCTTACATATCACTCCTCAGTGTCTTTGCTATCCCTGTGCTCTTACATATCACTCCTCAGTGTCTTTGCTCTCCCTGTGCTCTTACATATCACTCCTCAGTGTCTTTGCTCTCCCTCTGCTCTTACATATCACTCATCTGTATCTTTGCTCTTCCTGTGCTCTTACATATCAATCCTCAGTGTCTTTGCTCTCCCTGTGCTCTTACATATCACTCCTCAGTGTCTTTGCTCTTCCTGTGCTCTTACATATCACTCCTCAGTGTCTTTTCTCTTCCTGTGCCCTTACATATCACTCCTTGGTGTCTTTGCTCTTCCTGTGCTCTTACATATCAATCCTCAGTGTCTTTGCTCTCCCTGTGCTCTTACATATCACTCCTCAGTGTCTTTGCTCTTCCTGTGCTCTTACATATCACTCCTGAGTGTCTTTGCTCTTCCTGTGCCCTTACATATCTCTCCTCGGTGTCTTTGCTCTCCCTGTGCTCTTACATATCACTCCTGAGTGTCTTTGCTCTTCCTGTGCTCTTACATATCACTCGTCAGTGTCTTTGCTCTCGCTGTGCTCTTACATATCACTCCTCAGTGTCTTTGCTCTCCCTGTGCTCTTACATATCACTCCTGAGTGTCTTTGCTCTTCCTGTGCCCTTACATATCACTCCTCGGTGTCTTTGCTCTCCCTGTGCTCTTACATATCACTCCTGAGTGTCTTTGCTCTTCCTGTGCTCTTACATATCACTCCTCAGTGTCTTTGCTCTCCCTGTGCTCTTACATATCACTCCTGAGTGTCTTTGCTCTTCCTGTGCTCTTACATATCACTCCTGAGTGTCTTTGCTCTTCCTGTGCTCTTACATATCACTCCTCAGTGTCTTTGCTCTCGCTGTGCTCTTACATATCACTCCTCAGTGTCTTTGCTCTCGCTGTGCTCTTACATACCACTCCTCAGTGTCTTTGCTCTCCCTGTGCTCTTACATATCACTCCTCAGTGTCTTTGCTCTCCCTGTGCTCTTACATATCACTCATCTGTATCTTTGCTCTCCCTGTGCTCTTACATATCACTCATCTGTATCTTTGCTCTCCCTGTGCTCTTACATATCACTCCTCAGTGTCTTTGCTCTCCCTGTGCTCTTACATATCACTCCTTGGTGTCTTTGCTCTCCCTGTGCTCTTACATATCACTCCTGAGTGTCTTTGCTCTCCCTGTGCTCTTACATATCACTCATCTGTATCTTTGCTCTCCCTGTGCTCTTACATATCACTCCTCGGTGTCTTTGCTCTCCCTGTGCTCTTACATATCACTCCTGAGTGTCTTTGCTCTTCCTGTGCTCTTACATATCACTCCTTGGTGTCTTTGCTCTTCCTGTGCTCTTACATATCACTCCTCAGTGTCTTTGCTCTCCCTGTGCTCTTACATATCACTCCTCAGTGTCTTTGCTCTCCCTGTGCTCTTACATATCACTCCTCAGTGTCTTTGCTATCCCTGTGCTCTTACATATCACTCCTTGGTGTCTTTGCTCTCGCTGTGCTCTTACATATCACTCCTCAGTGTCTTTGCTCTCCCTGTGCTCTTACATATCACTCCTCAGTGTCTTTGCTCTCCCTGTGCTCTTACATATCACTCCTCAGTGTCTTTGCTCTCGCTGTGCTCTTACATATCACTCCTCAGTGTCTTTGCTCTCCCTGTGCTCTTACATATCACTCCTGAGTGTCTTTGCTCCTCCTGTGCTCTTACATATCACTCCTTGGTGTCTTTGCTCTCCCTGTGCTCTTACATATCACTCCTCAGTGTCTTTGCTCTCCCTGTGCTCTTACATATCACTCCTCAGTGTCTTTGCTCTCCCTGTGCTCTTACATATCACTGTTCGGTGTCTTTGCTCTCCCTGTGCTCTTACATATCACTCCTCAGTGTCTTTGCTCTCGCTGTGCTCTTACATATCACTCCTCGGTGTCTTTGCTCTCGCTGTGCTCTTACATATCACTCCTCAGTGTCTTTGCTCTCCCTGTGCTCTTACATATCACTCCTGAGTGTCTTTGCTCTTCCTGTGCTCTTACATATCACTCCTTGGTGTCTTTGCTCTCCCTGTGCTCTTACATATCACTCCTCAGGGTCTTTGCTATCCCTGTGCTCTTACATATCACTCCTCAGTGTCTTTGCTCTCCCTATGCTCTTACATATCACTCCTCAGTGTCTTTGCTCTTCCTGTGCTCTTACATATCACTCCTTGGTGTCTTTGCTCTCCCTCTGCTCTTACATATCACTCCTCAGTGTCTTTGCTCTCCCTGTGCTCTTACATATCACTGTTCGGTGTCTTTGCTCTCCCTGTGCTCTTACATATCACTGTTCGGTGTCTTTGCTCTCCCTGTGCTCTTACATATCACTGTTCGGTGTCTTTGCTCTCCCTGTGCTCTTACATATCACTCCTCAGTGTCTTTGCTCTCCCTGTGCTCTTACATATCACTCCTCAGTGTCTTTGCTATCCCTGTGCTCTTACATATCACTGTTCGGTGTCTTTGCTCCCCCTTTGCTCTTACATATCACTCATCTGTATCTTTGCTCTCCCTGTGCTCTTACATATCACTCCTCAGTGTCTTTGCTCTCCCTGTGCTCTTACATATCACTGTTCGGTGTCTTTGCTCTCCCTGTGCTCTTACATATCACTCCTCAGTGTCTTTGCTCTCCCTGTGCTCTTACATATCACTCATCTGTATCTTTGCTCTCCCTGTGCTCTTACATATCACTCCTCAGTGTCTTTGCTCTCCCTGTGCTCTTACATATCACTCCTCAGTGTCTTTGCTCTCCCTGTGCTCTTACATATCACTCCTCAGTGTCTTTGCTCTCCCTGTGCTCTTACATATCACTCCTTGGTGCCTTTGCTCTCCCTGTGCTCTTACATATCACTCCTTGGTGTCTTTGCTCTCCCTGTGCTCTTACATATCACTCCTGAGTGTCTTTGCTCTTCCTGTGCTCTTACATATCACTCCTCAGTGTCTTTGCTCTCACTGTGCTCTTACATATCACTCCTCAGTGTCTTTGCTCTCCCTGTGCTCTTACATATCACTCCTCAGTGTCTTTGCTCTTCCTGTGCTCTTACATATCACTCCTCAGTGTCTTTGCTCTTCCTGTGCCCTTACATATCACTCCTTGGTGTCTTTGCTCTCCCTGTGCTCTTACATATCACTCCTCAGTGTCTTTGCTATCCCTGTGCTCTTACATATCACTCCTCAGTGTCTTTGCTCTCCCTGTGCTCTTACATATCACTCCTCAGTGTCTTTGCTCTCCCTCTGCTCTTACATATCACTCATCTGTATCTTTGCTCTTCCTGTGCTCTTACATATCAATCCTCAGTGTCTTTGCTCTCCCTGTGCTCTTACATATCACTCCTCAGTGTCTTTGCTCTTCCTGTGCTCTTACATATCACTCCTCAGTGTCTTTTCTCTTCCTGTGCCCTTACATATCACTCCTTGGTGTCTTTGCTCTCCCTGTGCTCTTACATATCAATCATCTGTATCTTTGCTCTCCCTGTGCTCTTACATATCACTCCTCAGTGTCTTTGCTATCCCTGTGCTCTTACATATCACTCCTCAGTGTCTTTGCTCTCCCTGTGCTCTTACATATCACTCCTCAGTGTCTTTGCTCTCCCTCTGCTCTTACATATCACTCATCTGTATCTTTGCTCTTCCTGTGCTCTTACATATCACTCCTTGGTGTCTTTGCTCTCCCTGTGCTCTTACATATCACTCCTCAGTGTCTTTGCTCTCCCTGTGCTCTTACATATCACTCCTCGGTGTCTTTGCTCTCCCTGTGCTCTTACATATCACTCCTCAGTGTCTTTGCTCTCCCTGTGCTCTTACATATCACTCCTCGGTGTCTTTGCTCTCCCTGTGCTCTTACATATCACTCCTCAGTGTCTTTGCTCTTCCTGTGCTCTTACATATCACTCCTCAGTGTCTTTGCTCTCCCTATGCTCTTACATATCACTCCTCAGTGTCTTTGCTCTTCCTGTGCTCTTACATATCACTCCTCAGTGTCTTTGCTCTCCCTCTGCTCTTACATATCACTCATCTGTATCTTTGCTCTTCCTGTGCTCTTACATATCACTCCTTGGTGTCTTTGCTCTCCCTGTGCTCTTACATATCACTCCTCAGTGTCTTTGCTCTCCCTGTGCTCTTACATATCACTCCTCAGTGTCTTTGCTCTCCCTGTGCTCTTACATATCACTCCTCAGTGTCTTTGCTCTCCCTGTGCTCTTACATATCACTCCTCGGTGTCTTTGCTCTCCCTGTGCTCTTACATATCACTCCTCAGTGTCTTTGCTCTTCCTGTGCTCTTACATATCACTCCTCAGTGTCTTTGCTCTCCCTATGCTCTTACATATCACTCCTCAGTGTCTTTGCTCTTCCTGTGCTCTTACATATCACTCCTTGGTGTCTTTGCTCTCCCTGTGCTCTTACATATCACTCCTCAGTGTCTTTGCTCTCCCTGTGCTCTTACATATCACTCCTCAGTGTCTTTGCTCTCCCTGTGCTCTTACATATCACTCCTCAGTGTCTTTGCTCTCCCTATGCCCTTACATATCACTCCTCATTGTCTTTGCTCTCCCTATGCCCTTACATATCACTCCTCATTGTCTTTGCTCTCCCTATGCCCTTACATATCACTCCTCATTGTCTTTGCTCTCCCTGTGCTCTTACATATCACTCCTTGGTGTCTTTGCTCTCCCTGTGCTCTTACATATCACTCCTTGGTGTCTTTGCTCTCCCTGTGCTCTTACATATCACTCCTCAGTGTCTTTGCTCTCCCTGTGCTCTTACATATCACTCCTGAGTGTCTTTGCTCTCCCTGTGCTCTTACATATCACTCCTTGGTGTCTTTGCTCTCCCTGTGCTCTTACATATCACTCCTTGGTGTCTTTGCTCTCCCTGTGCTCTTACATATCACTCCTTGGTGTCTTTGCTCTCCCTGTGCTCTTACATATCACTCCTGAGTGTCTTTGCTCTTCCTGTGCTCTTACATATCACTGTTCGGTGTCTTTGCTCCCCCTTTGCTCTTACATATCACTCCTCAGTGTCTTTGCTCTCCCTGTGCTCTTACATATCACTCCTCAGTGTCTTTGCTCTCCCTGTGCTCTTACATATCACTCCTCAGTGTCTTTGCTCTCCCTGTGCTCTTACATATCACTCCTCAGTGTCTTTGCTCTCCCTGTGCTCTTACATATCACTCCTGAGTGTCTTTGCTCTTCCTGTGCTCTTACATATCACTCCTTGGTGTCTTTGCTCTCCCTGTGCTCTTACATATCACTCCTTGGTGTCTTTGCTCTCGCTGTGCTCTTACATATCATTCCTCGGTGTCTTTGCTCTCCCTGTGCTCTTACATATCACTCCTCAGTGTCTTTGCTCTCCCTGTGCTCTTACATATCACTCCTCAGTGTCTTTGCTCTCCCTGTGCTCTTACATATCACTCCTTGGTGCCTTTGCTCTCCCTGTGCTCTTACATATCACTCCTTGGTGTCTTTGCTCTCCCTGTGCTCTTACATATCACTCCTGAGTGTCTTTGCTCTTCCTGTGCTCTTACATATCACTCCTCAGTGTCTTTGCTCTCCCTGTGCTCTTACATATCACTCCTCAGTGTCTTTGCTCTCCCTGTGCTCTTACATATCACTCCTCAGTGTCTTTGCTCTTCCTGTGCTCTTACATATCACTCCTCAGTGTCTTTGCTCTTCCTGTGCCCTTACATATCACTCCTTGGTGTCTTTGCTCTCCCTGTGCTCTTACATATCACTCCTCAGTGTCTTTGCTATCCCTGTGCTCTTACATATCACTCCTCAGTGTCTTTGCTCTCCCTGTGCTCTTACATATCACTCCTCAGTGTCTTTGCTCTCCCTCTGCTCTTACATATCACTCATCTGTATCTTTGCTCTTCCTGTGCTCTTACATATCACTCCTCAGTGTCTTTGCTCTCCCTGTGCTCTTACATATCACTCCTCAGTGTCTTTGCTCTTCCTGTGCTCTTACATATCACTCCTCAGTGTCTTTTCTCTTCCTGTGCCCTTACATATCACTCCTTGGTGTCTTTGCTCTCCCTGTGCTCTTACATATCAATCATCTGTATCTTTGCTCTTCCTGTGCTCTTACATATCACTCCTCAGTGTCTTTGCTATCCCTGTGCTCTTACATATCACTCCTCAGTGTCTTTGCTCTCCCTCTGCTCTTACATATCACTCATCTGTATCTTTGCTCTTCCTGTGCTCTTACATATCACTCCTTGGTGTCTTTGCTCTCCCTGTGCTCTTACATATCACTCCTCAGTGTCTTTGCTCTCCCTGTGCTCTTACATATCACTCCTCAGTGTCTTTGCTCTCCCTGTGCTCTTACATATCACTCCTCAGTGTCTTTGCTCTCCCTGTGCTCTTACATATCACTCCTCGGTGTCTTTGCTCTCCCTGTGCTCTTACATATCACTCCTCAGTGTCTTTGCTCTTCCTGTGCTCTTACATATCACTCCTCAGTGTCTTTGCTCTCCCTATGCTCTTACATATCACTCCTCAGTGTCTTTGCTCTTCCTGTGCTCTTACATATCACTCCTCAGTGTCTTTGCTCTCCCTCTGCTCTTACATATCACTCATCTGTATCTTTGCTCTTCCTGTGCTCTTACATATCACTCCTTGGTGTCTTTGCTCTCCCTGTGCTCTTACATATCACTCCTCAGTGTCTTTGCTCTCCCTGTGCTCTTACATATCACTCCTCAGTGTCTTTGCTCTCCCTGTGCTCTTACATATCACTCCTCAGTGTCTTTGCTCTCCCTGTGCTCTTACATATCACTCCTCGGTGTCTTTGCTCTCCCTGTGCTCTTACATATCACTCCTCAGTGTCTTTGCTCTTCCTGTGCTCTTACATATCACTCCTCAGTGTCTTTGCTCTCCCTATGCTCTTACATATCACTCCTCAGTGTCTTTGCTCTTCCTGTGCTCTTACATATCACTCCTTGGTGTCTTTGCTCTCCCTGTGCTCTTACATATCACTCCTCAGTGTCTTTGCTCTCCCTGTGCTCTTACATATCACTCCTCAGTGTCTTTGCTCTCCCTGTGCTCTTACATATCACTCCTCAGTGTCTTTGCTCTCCCTATGCCCTTACATATCACTCCTCATAGTCTTTGCTCTCCCTATGCCCTTACATATCACTCCTCATTGTCTTTGCTCTCCCTATGCCCTTACATATCACTCCTCATTGTCTTTGCTCTCCCTGTGCTCTTACATATCACTCCTTGGTGTCTTTGCTCTCCCTGTGCTCTTACATATCACTCCTTGGTGTCTTTGCTCTCCCTGTGCTCTTACATATCACTCCTCAGTGTCTTTGCTCTCCCTGTGCTCTTACATATCACTCCTGAGTGTCTTTGCTCTCCCTGTGCTCTTACATATCACTCCTTGGTGTCTTTGCTCTCCCTGTGCTCTTACATATCACTCCTTGGTGTCTTTGCTCTCCCTGTGCTCTTACATATCACTCCTTGGTGTCTTTGCTCTCCCTGTGCTCTTACATATCACTCCTGAGTGTCTTTGCTCTTCCTGTGCTCTTACATATCACTGTTCGGTGTCTTTGCTCCCCCTTTGCTCTTACATATCACTCCTCAGTGTCTTTGCTCTCCCTGTGCTCTTACATATCACTCCTCAGTGTCTTTGCTCTCCCTGTGCTCTTACATATCACTCCTCAGTGTCTTTGCTCTCCCTGTGCTCTTACATATCACTGTTCGGTGTCTTTGCTCCCCCTTTGCTCTTACATATCACTCCTCAGTGTCTTTGCTCTCGCTGTGCTCTTACATATCACTCCTCGGTGTCTTTGCTCTCCCTGTGCTCTTACATATCACTCCTCGGTGTCTTTGCTCTCCCTCTGCTCTTACATATCACTCCTCAGTGTCTTTGCTCTCCCTGTGCTCTTACATATCACTCCTTGGTGTCTTTGCTCTCCCTGTGCTCTTACATATCACTCCTCAGTGTCTTTGCTCTCCCTGTGCTCTTACATATCACTCCTCAGTGTCTTTGCTCTCCCTGTGCTCTTACATATCACTCCTGAGTGTCTTTGCTCTTCCTGTGCTCTTACATATCACTCCTTGGTGTCTTTGCTCTCCCTGTGCTCTTACATATCACTCCTCGGTGTCTTTGCTCTCGCTGTGCTCTTACATATCACTCCTCGGTGTCTTTGCTCTCCCTGTGCTCTTACATATCACTCCTGAGTGTCTTTGCTCTTCCTGTGCTCTTACATATCACTCCTGAGTGTCTTTGCTCTTCCTGTGCTCTTACATATCACTCCTGAGTGTCTTTGCTCTTCCTGTGCTCTTACATATCACTCCTGAGTGTCTTTGCTCTTCCTGTGCCCTTACATATCACTCCTCGGTGTCTTTGCTCTCCCTGTGCTCTTACATATCACTCCTGAGTGTCTTTGCTCTTCCTGTGCTCTTACATATCACTCCTCAGTGTCTTTGCTCTCGCTGTGCTCTTACATATCACTCCTCAGTGTCTTTGCTCTCCCTGTGCTCTTACATATCACTCCTGAGTGTCTTTGCTTTTCCTGTGCTCTTACATATCACTCCTCGGTGTCTTTGCTCTCCCTGTGCTCTTACATATCACTCCTGAGTGTCTTTGCTCTTCCTGTGCTCTTACATATCACTCCTCAGTGTCTTTGCTCTCCCTGTGCTCTTACATATCACTCCTGAGTGTCTTTGCTCTTCCTGTGCTCTTACATATCACTCCTGAGTGTCTTTGCTCTTCCTGTGCTCTTACATATCACTCCTCAGTGTCTTTGCTCTCGCTGTGCTCTTACATATCACTCCTCAGTGTCTTTGCTCTCCCTGTGCTCTTACATATCACTCCTCAGTGTCTTTGCTCTCCCTGTGCTCTTACATATCACTCATCTGTATCTTTGCTCTCCCTGTGCTCTTACATATCACTCATCTGTATCTTTGCTCTCCCTGTGCTCTTACATATCACTCCTCAGTGTCTTTGCTCTCCCTGTGCTCTTACATATCACTCCTTGGTGTCTTTGCTCTCCCTGTGCTCTTACATATCACTCCTGAGTGTCTTTGCTCTCCCTGTGCTCTTACATATCACTCATCTGTATCTTTGCTCTCCCTGTGCTCTTACATATCACTCCTCAGTGTCTTTGCTCTCCCTGTGCTCTTACATATCACTCCCGAGTGTCTTTGCTCTTCCTGTGCTCTTACATATCACTCCTTGGTGTCTTTGCTCTCCCTGTGCTCTTACATATCACTCCTCAGTGTCTTTGCTCTCCCTGTGCTCTTACATATCACTGTTCGGTGTCTTTGCTCTCCCTGTGCTCTTACATATCACTGTTCGGTGTCTTTGCTCTCCCTGTGCTCTTACATATCACTGTTCGGTGTCTTTGCTCTCCCTGTGCTCTTACATATCACTCCTCAGTGTCTTTGCTCTCCCTGTGCTCTTACATATCACTCCTCAGTGTCTTTGCTATCCCTGTGCTCTTACATATCACTGTTCGGTGTCTTTGCTCCCCCTTTGCTCTTACATATCACTCATCTGTATCTTTGCTCTCCCTGTGCTCTTACATATCACTCCTCAGTGTCTTTGCTCTCCCTGTGCTCTTACATATCACTGTTCGGTGTCTTTGCTCTCCCTGTGCTCTTACATATCACTCCTCAGTGTCTTTGCTCTCCCTGTGCTCTTACATATCACTCATCTGTATCTTTGCTCTCCCTGTGCTCTTACATATCACTCCTCAGTGTCTTTGCTCTCCCTGTGCTCTTACATATCACTCCTCAGTGTCTTTGCTCTCCCTGTGCTCTTACATATCACTCCTCAGTGTCTTTGCTCTCCCTGTGCTCTTACATATCACTCCTTGGTGCCTTTGCTCTCCCGGTGCTCTTACATATCACTCCTTGGTGTCTTTGCTCTCCCTGTGCTCTTACATATCACTCCTGAGTGTCTTTGCTCTTCCTGTGCTCTTACATATCACTCCTCAGTGTCTTTGCTCTCCCTGTGCTCTTACATATCACTCCTCAGTGTCTTTGCTCTCCCTGTGCTCTTACATATCACTCCTCAGTGTCTTTGCTCTTCCTGTGCTCTTACATATCACTCCTCAGTGTCTTTGCTCTTCCTGTGCCCTTACATATCACTCCTTGGTGTCTTTGCTCTCCCTGTGCTCTTACATATCACTCCTCAGTGTCTTTGCTCTCCCTGTGCTCTTACATATCACTCCTCAGTGTCTTTGCTCTCCCTGTGCTCTTACATATCACTCCTCAGTGTCTTTGCTCTCCCTCTGCTCTTACATATCACTCATCTGTATCTTTGCTCTTCCTGTGCTCTTACATATCACTCCTCAGTGTCTTTGCTCTCCCTGTGCTCTTACATATCACTCCTCAGTGTCTTTGCTCTTCCTGTGCTCTTACATATCACTCCTCAGTGTCTTTGCTCTTCCTGTGCCCTTACATATCACTCCTTGGTGTCTTTGCTCTCCCTGTGCTCTTACATATCAATCATCTGTATCTTTGCTCTCCCTGTGCTCTTACATATCACTCCTCAGTGTCTTTGCTATCCCTGTGCTCTTACATATCACTCCTCAGTGTCTTTGCTCTCCCTGTGCTCTTACATATCACTCCTCAGTGTCTTTGCTCTCCCTCTGCTCTTACATATCACTCATCTGTATCTTTGCTCTTCCTGTGCTCTTACATATCACTCCTTGGTGTCTTTGCTCTCCCTGTGCTCTTACATATCACTCCTCAGTGTCTTTGCTATCCCTGTGCTCTTACATATCACTCCTCAGTGTCTTTGCTCTCCCTGTGCTCTTACATATCACTCCTCAGTGTCTTTGCTCTCCCTCTGCTCTTACATATCACTCATCTGTATCTTTGCTCTTCCTGTGCTCTTACATATCACTCCTTGGTGTCTTTGCTCTCCCTGTGCTCTTACATATCACTGTTCGGTGTCTTTGCTCTTCCTGTGCTCTTACATATCACTCCTTGGTGTCTTTGCTCTCCCTGTGCTCTTACATATCACTGTTCGGTGTCTTTGCTCTCCCTCTGCTCTTACATATCACTCATCTGTATCTTTGCTCTTCCTGTGCTCTTACATATCACTCCTCAGTGTCTTTGCTCCTCCTGTGCTCTTACATATCACTCCTCAGTGTCTTTGCTCTCCCTGTGCTCTTACATATCACTCCTCAGTGTCTTTGCTCTCCCTGTGCTCTTACATATCACTCCTCAGTGTCTTTGCTCTCCCTGTGCTCTTACATATCACTCCTCAGTGTCTTTGCTCTCCCTGTGCTCTTACATATCACTCCTCAGTGTCTTTGCTCTCCCTGTGCTCTTACATATCACTCCTCGGTGTCTTTGCTCTCCCTGTGCTCTTACATATCACTCCTCAGTGTCTTTGCTCTTCCTGTGCTCTTACATATCACTCCTTGGTGTCTTTGCTCTCCCTCTGCTCTTACATATCACTCCTCAGTGTCTTTGCTCTCCCTGTGCTCTTACATATCACTCCTCAGTGTCTTTGCTCTCCCTGTGCTCTTACATATCACTCCTCAGTGTCTTTGCTCTCCCTGTGCTCTTACATATCACTCCTCGGTGTCTTTGCTCTCCCTGTACTCTTACATATCACTCCTCAGTGTCTTTGCTCTTCCTGTGCTCTTACATATCACTCCTCAGTGTCTTTGCTCTCCCTATGCTCTTACATATCACTCCTCAGTGTCTTTGCTCTTCCTGTGCTCTTACATATCACTCCTCAGTGTCTTTGCTCTCCCTCTGCTCTTACATATCACTCATCTGTATCTTTGCTCTTCCTGTGCTCTTACATATCACTCCTTGGTGTCTTTGCTCTCCCTGTGCTCTTACATATCACTCCTCAGTGTCTTTGCTCTCCCTGTGCTCTTACATATCACTCCTCAGTGTCTTTGCTCTTCCTGTGCTCTTACATATCACTCCTCAGTGTCTTTGCTCTCCCTGTGCTCTTACATATCACTCCTCAGTGTCTTTGCTCTCCCTGTGCTCTTACATATCACTCCTCAGTGTCTTTGCTCTCCCTATGCCCTTACATATCACTCCTCATTGTCTTTGCTCTCCCTGTGCTCTTACATATCACTCCTCAGTGTCTTTGCTCTCCCTCTGCTCTTACATATCACTCATCTGTATCTTTGCTCTTCCTGTGCTCTTACATATCACTCCTTGGTGTCTTTGCTCTCCCTGTGCTCTTACATATCACTCCTCAGTGTCTTTGCTCTCCCTGTGCTCTTACATATCACTCCTCAGTGTCTTTGCTCTCCCTGTGCTCTTACATATCACTCCTCAGTGTCTTTGCTCTCCCTGTGCTCTTACATATCACTCCTCGGTGTCTTTGCTCTCCCTGTGCTCTTACATATCACTCCTCAGTGTCTTTGCTCTTCCTGTGCTCTTACATATCACTCCTCAGTGTCTTTGCTCTCCCTATGCTCTTACATATCACTCCTCAGTGTCTTTGCTCTTCCTGTGCTCTTACATATCACTCCTCAGTGTCTTTGCTCTCCCTCTGCTCTTACATATCACTCATCTGTATCTTTGCTCTTCCTGTGCTCTTACATATCACTCCTTGGTGTCTTTGCTCTCCCTGTGCTCTTACATATCACTCCTCAGTGTCTTTGCTCTCCCTGTGCTCTTACATATCACTCCTCAGTGTCTTTGCTCTCCCTGTGCTCTTACATATCACTCCTCAGTGTCTTTGCTCTCCCTGTGCTCTTACATATCACTCCTCGGTGTCTTTGCTCTCCCTGTGCTCTTACATATCACTCCTCAGTGTCTTTGCTCTTCCTGTGCTCTTACATATCACTCCTCAGTGTCTTTGCTCTCCCTATGCTCTTACATATCACTCCTCAGTGTCTTTGCTCTTCCTGTGCTCTTACATATCACTCCTTGGTGTCTTTGCTCTCCCTGTGCTCTTACATATCACTCCTCAGTGTCTTTGCTCTCCCTGTGCTCTTACATATCACTCCTCAGTGTCTTTGCTCTCCCTGTGCTCTTACATATCACTCCTCAGTGTCTTTGCTCTCCCTATGCCCTTACATATCACTCCTCATTGTCTTTGCTCTCCCTATGCCCTTACATATCACTCCTCATTGTCTTTGCTCTCCCTATGCCCTTACATATCACTCCTCATTGTCTTTGCTCTCCCTGTGCTCTTACATATCACTCCTTGGTGTCTTTGCTCTCCCTGTGCTCTTACATATCACTCCTTGGTGTCTTTGCTCTCCCTGTGCTCTTACATATCACTCCTCAGTGTCTTTGCTCTCCCTGTGCTCTTACATATCACTCCTGAGTGTCTTTGCTCTCCCTGTGCTCTTACATATCACTCCTTGGTGTCTTTGCTCTCCCTGTGCTCTTACATATCACTCCTTGGTGTCTTTGCTCTTCCTGTGCTCTTACATATCACTCCTCAGTGTCTTTGCTCTCCCTGTGCTCTTACATATCACTCCTGAGTGTCTTTGCTCTTCCTGTGCTCTTACATATCACTCCTGAGTGTCTTTGCTCTTCCTGTGCTCTTACATATCACTCCTTGGTGTCTTTGCTCTCCCTGTGCTCTTACATATCACTCCTAAGTGTCTTTGCTCTTCCTGTGCTCTTACATATCACTGTTCGGTGTCTTTGCTCCCCCTTTGCTCTTACATATCACTCCTCAGTGTCTTTGCTCTCCCTGTGCTCTTACATATCACTCCTCAGTGTCTTTGCTCTCCCTGTGCTCTTACATATCACTCCTCAGTGTCTTTGCTCTCCCTGTGCTCTTACATATCACTCCTCAGTGTCTTTGCTCTCCCTGTGCTCTTACATATCACTCCTGAGTGTCTTTGCTCTTCCTGTGCTCTTACATATCACTCCTTGGTGTCTTTGCTCTCCCTGTGCTCTTACATATCACTCCTCGGTGTCTTTGCTCTCGCTGTGCTCTTACATATCACTCCTCGGTGTCTTTGCTCTCCCTGTGCTCTTACATATCACTCCTCAGTGTCTTTGCTCTCCCTGTGCTCTTACATATCACTCCTCAGTGTCTTTGCTCTCCCTGTGCTCTTACATATCACTCCTCGGTGCCTTTGCTCTCCCTGTGCTCTTACATATCACTCCTTGGTGTCTTTGCTCTCCCTGTGCTCTTACATATCACTCCTGAGTGTCTTTGCTCTTCCTGTGCTCTTACATATCACTCCTCAGTGTCTTTGCTCTCCCTGTGCTCTTACATATCACTCCTCAGTGTCTTTGCTCTCCCTGTGCTCTTACATATCACTCCTCAGTGTCTTTGCTCTTCCTGTGCTCTTACATATCACTCCTCAGTGTCTTTGCTCTTCCTGTGCCCTTACATATCACTCCTTGGTGTCTTTGCTCTCCCTGTGCTCTTACATATCACTCCTCAGTGTCTTTGCTATCCCTGTGCTCTTACATATCACTCCTCAGTGTCTTTGCTCTCCCTGTGCTCTTACATATCACTCCTCAGTGTCTTTGCTCTCCCTCTGCTCTTACATATCACTCATCTGTATCTTTGCTCTTCCTGTGCTCTTACATATCACTCCTCAGTGTCTTTGCTCTCCCTGTGCTCTTACATATCACTCCTCAGTGTCTTTGCTCTTCCTGTGCTCTTACATATCACTCCTCAGTGTCTTTTCTCTTCCTGTGCCCTTACATATCACTCCTTGGTGTCTTTGCTCTCCCTGTGCTCTTACATATCAATCATCTGTATCTTTGCTCTTCCTGTGCTCTTACATATCACTCCTCAGTGTCTTTGCTATCCCTGTGCTCTTACATATCACTCCTCAGTGTCTTTGCTCTCCCTCTGCTCTTACATATCACTCATCTGTATCTTTGCTCTTCCTGTGCTCTTACATATCACTCCTTGGTGTCTTTGCTCTCCCTGTGCTCTTACATATCACTCCTCAGTGTCTTTGCTCTCCCTGTGCTCTTACATATCACTCCTCAGTGTCTTTGCTCTCCCTGTGCTCTTACATATCACTCCTCAGTGTCTTTGCTCTCCCTGTGCTCTTACATATCACTCCTCGGTGTCTTTGCTCTCCCTGTGCTCTTACATATCACTCCTCAGTGTCTTTGCTCTTCCTGTGCTCTTACATATCACTCCTCAGTGTCTTTGCTCTCCCTATGCTCTTACATATCACTCCTCAGTGTCTTTGCTCTTCCTGTGCTCTTACATATCACTCCTCAGTGTCTTTGCTCTCCCTCTGCTCTTACATATCACTCATCTGTATCTTTGCTCTTCCTGTGCTCTTACATATCACTCCTTGGTGTCTTTGCTCTCCCTGTGCTCTTACATATCACTCCTCAGTGTCTTTGCTCTCCCTGTGCTCTTACATATCACTCCTCAGTGTCTTTGCTCTCCCTGTGCTCTTACATATCACTCCTCAGTGTCTTTGCTCTCCCTGTGCTCTTACATATCACTCCTCGGTGTCTTTGCTCTCCCTGTGCTCTTACATATCACTCCTCAGTGTCTTTGCTCTTCCTGTGCTCTTACATATCACTCCTCAGTGTCTTTGCTCTCCCTATGCTCTTACATATCACTCCTCAGTGTCTTTGCTCTTCCTGTGCTCTTACATATCACTCCTTGGTGTCTTTGCTCTCCCTGTGCTCTTACATATCACTCCTCAGTGTCTTTGCTCTCCCTGTGCTCTTACATATCACTCCTCAGTGTCTTTGCTCTCCCTGTGCTCTTACATATCACTCCTCAGTGTCTTTGCTCTCCCTATGCCCTTACATATCACTCCTCATAGTCTTTGCTCTCCCTATGCCCTTACATATCACTCCTCATTGTCTTTGCTCTCCCTATGCCCTTACATATCACTCCTCATTGTCTTTGCTCTCCCTGTGCTCTTACATATCACTCCTTGGTGTCTTTGCTCTCCCTGTGCTCTTACATATCACTCCTTGGTGTCTTTGCTCTCCGTGTGCTCATGCATATCACACCTCAGTGTCTTTGCTCTCCCTGTGCTCTTACATATCACTCCTGAGTGTCTTTGCTCTCCCTGTGCTCTTACATATCACTCCTTGGTGTCTTTGCTCTCCCTGTGCTCTTACATATCACTCCTTGGTGTCTTTGCTCTCCCTGTGCTCTTACATATCACTCCTTGGTGTCTTTGCTCTCCCTGTGCTCTTACATATCACTCCTGAGTGTCTTTGCTCTTCCTGTGCTCTTACATATCACTGTTCGGTGTCTTTGCTCCCCCTTTGCTCTTACATATCACTCCTCAGTGTCTTTGCTCTCCCTGTGCTCTTACATATCACTCCTCAGTGTCTTTGCTCTCCCTGTGCTCTTACATATCACTCCTCAGTGTCTTTGCTCTCCCTGTGCTCTTACATATCACTGTTCGGTGTCTTTGCTCCCCCTTTGCTCTTACATATCACTCCTCAGTGTCTTTGCTCTCGCTGTGCTCTTACATATCACTCCTCGGTGTCTTTGCTCTCCCTGTGCTCTTACATATCACTCCTCGGTGTCTTTGCTCTCCCTCTGCTCTTACATATCACTCCTCAGTGTCTTTGCTCTCCCTGTGCTCTTACATATCACTCCTTGGTGTCTTTGCTCTCCCTGTGCTCTTACATATCACTCCTCAGTGTCTTTGCTCTCCCTGTGCTCTTACATATCACTCCTCAGGGTCTTTGCTCTCCCTGTGCTCTTACATATCACTCCTGAGTGTCTTTGCTCTTCCTGTGCTCTTACATATCACTCCTTGGTGTCTTTGCTCTCCCTGTGCTCTTACATATCACTCCTCGGTGTCTTTGCTCTCGCTGTGCTCTTACATATCACTCCTCGGTGTCTTTGCTCTCCCTGTGCTCTTACATATCACTCCTGAGTGTCTTTGCTCTTCCTGTGCTCTTACATATCACTCCTGAGTGTCTTTGCTCTTCCTGTGCTCTTACATATCACTCCTGAGTGTCTTTGCTCTTCCTGTGCCCTTACATATCACTCCTCGGTGTCTTTGCTCTCCCTGTGCTCTTACATATCACTCCTGAGTGTCTTTGCTCTTCCTGTGCTCTTACATATCACTCCTCAGTGTCTTTGCTCTCGCTGTGCTCTTACATATCACTCCTCAGTGTCTTTGCTCTCCCTGTGCTCTTACATATCACTCCTGAGTGTCTTTGCTTTTCCTGTGCTCTTACATATCACTCCTCGGTGTCTTTGCTCTCCCTGTGCTCTTACATATCACTCCTGAGTGTCTTTGCTCTTCCTGTGCTCTTACATATCACTCCTCAGTGTCTTTGCTCTCCCTGTGCTCTTACATATCACTCCTGAGTGTCTTTGCTCTTCCTGTGCTCTTACATATCACTCCTGAGTGTCTTTGCTCTTCCTGTGCTCTTACATATCACTCCTCAGTGTCTTTGCTCTCGCTGTGCTCTTACATATCACTCCTCAGTGTCTTTGCTCTCCCTGTGCTCTTACATATCACTCCTCAGTGTCTTTGCTCTCCCTGTGCTCTTACATATCACTCATCTGTATCTTTGCTCTCCCTGTGCTCTTACATATCACTCATCTGTATCTTTGCTCTCCCTGTGCTCTTACATATCACTCCTCAGTGTCTTTGCTCTCCCTGTGCTCTTACATATCACTCCTTGGTGTCTTTGCTCTCCCTGTGCTCTTACATATCACTCCTGAGTGTCTTTGCTCTCCCTGTGCTCTTACATATCACTCATCTGTATCTTTGCTCTCCCTGTGCTCTTACATATCACTCCTCAGTGTCTTTGCTCTCCCTGTGCTCTTACATATCACTCCCGAGTGTCTTTGCTCTTCCTGTGCTCTTACATATCACTCCTTGGTGTCTTTGCTCTTACATATCACTCCTCAGTGTCTTTGCTCTCCCTGTGCTCTTACATATCACTCCTCAGTGTCTTTGCTCTCCCTGTGCTCTTACATATCACTCCTCAGTGTCTTTGCTATCCCTGTGCTCTTACATATCACTCCTTGGTGTCTTTGCTCTCGCTGTGCTCTTACATATCACTCCTCAGTGTCTTTGCTATCCCTGTGCTCTTACATATCACTCCTCAGTGTCTTTGCTCTCCCTATGCTCTTACATATCACTCCTCAGTGTCTTTGCTCTTCCTGTGCTCTTACATATCACTCCTCAGTGTCTTTGCTCTCCCTCTGCTCTTACATATCACTCATCTGTATCTTTGCTCTTCCTGTGCTCTTACATATCACTCCTCAGTGTCTTTGCTCTCCCTGTGCTCTTACATATCACTCCTCAGTGTCTTTGCTCTTCCTGTGCTCTTACATATCACTCCTCAGTGTCTTTGCTCTTCCTGTGCCCTTACATATCACTCCTTGGTGTCTTTGCTCTCCCTGTGCTCTTACATATCAATCATCTGTATCTTTGCTCTCCCTGTGCTCTTACATATCACTCCTCAGTGTCTTTGCTATCCCTGTGCTCTTACATATCACTCCTCAGTGTCTTTGCTCTCCCTGTGCTCTTACATATCACTCCTCAGTGTCTTTGCTCTCCCTCTGCTCTTACATATCACTCATCTGTATCTTTGCTCTTCCTGTGCTCTTACATATCACTCCTTGGTGTCTTTGCTCTCCCTGTGCTCTTACATATCACTCCTCAGTGTCTTTGCTATCCCTGTGCTCTTACATATCACTCCTCAGTGTCTTTGCTCTCCCTGTGCTCTTACATATCACTCCTCAGTGTCTTTGCTCTCCCTCTGCTCTTACATATCACTCATCTGTATCTTTGCTCTTCCTGTGCTCTTACATATCACTCCTTGGTGTCTTTGCTCTCCCTGTGCTCTTACATATCACTGTTCGGTGTCTTTGCTCTTCCTGTGCTCTTACATATCACTCCTTGGTGTCTTTGCTCTCCCTGTGCTCTTACATATCACTGTTCGGTGTCTTTGCTCTCCCTCTGCTCTTACATATCACTCATCTGTATCTTTGCTCTTCCTGTGCTCTTACATATCACTCCTCAGTGTCTTTGCTCCTCCTGTGCTCTTACATATCACTCCTCAGTGTCTTTGCTCTCCCTGTGCTCTTACATATCACTCCTCAGTGTCTTTGCTCTCCCTGTGCTCTTACATATCACTCCTCAGTGTCTTTGCTCTCCCTGTGCTCTTACATATCACTCCTCAGTGTCTTTGCTCTCCCTGTGCTCTTACATATCACTCCTCAGTGTCTTTGCTCTCCCTGTGCTCTTACATATCACTCCTCGGTGTCTTTGCTCTCCCTGTGCTCTTACATATCACTCCTCAGTGTCTTTGCTCTTCCTGTGCTCTTACATATCACTCCTTGGTGTCTTTGCTCTCCCTCTGCTCTTACATATCACTCCTCAGTGTCTTTGCTCTCCCTGTGCTCTTACATATCACTCCTCAGTGTCTTTGCTCTCCCTGTGCTCTTACATATCACTCCTCAGTGTCTTTGCTCTCCCTGTGCTCTTACATATCACTCCTCGGTGTCTTTGCTCTCCCTGTGCTCTTACATATCACTCCTCAGTGTCTTTGCTCTTCCTGTGCTCTTACATATCACTCCTCAGTGTCTTTGCTCTCCCTATGCTCTTACATATCACTCCTCAGTGTCTTTGCTCTCCCTGTGCTCTTACATATCACTCCTCAGTGTCTTTGCTCTCCCTGTGCTCTTACATATCACTCATCTGTATCTTTGCTCTCCCTGTGCTCTTACATATCACTCATCTGTATCTTTGCTCTCCCTGTGCTCTTACATATCACTCCTCAGTGTCTTTGCTCTCCCTGTGCTCTTACATATCACTCCTTGGTGTCTTTGCTCTCCCTGTGCTCTTACATATCACTCCTGAGTGTCTTTGCTCTCCCTGTGCTCTTACATATCACTCATCTGTATCTTTGCTCTCCCTGTGCTCTTACATATCACTCCTCAGTGTCTTTGCTCTCCCTGTGCTCTTACATATCACTCCCGAGTGTCTTTGCTCTTCCTGTGCTCTTACATATCACTCCTTGGTGTCTTTGCTCTTACATATCACTCCTCAGTGTCTTTGCTCTCCCTGTGCTCTTACATATCACTCCTCAGTGTCTTTGCTCTCCCTGTGCTCTTACATATCACTCCTCAGTGTCTTTGCTATCCCTGTGCTCTTACATATCACTCCTTGGTGTCTTTGCTCTCGCTGTGCTCTTACATATCACTCCTCAGTGTCTTTGCTATCCCTGTGCTCTTACATATCACTCCTCAGTGTCTTTGCTCTCCCTATGCTCTTACATATCACTCCTCAGTGTCTTTGCTCTTCCTGTGCTCTTACATATCACTCCTCAGTGTCTTTGCTCTCCCTCTGCTCTTACATATCACTCATCTGTATCTTTGCTCTTCCTGTGCTCTTACATATCACTCCTCAGTGTCTTTGCTCTCCCTGTGCTCTTACATATCACTCCTCAGTGTCTTTGCTCTTCCTGTGCTCTTACATATCACTCCTCAGTGTCTTTGCTCTTCCTGTGCCCTTACATATCACTCCTTGGTGTCTTTGCTCTCCCTGTGCTCTTACATATCAATCATCTGTATCTTTGCTCTCCCTGTGCTCTTACATATCACTCCTCAGTGTCTTTGCTATCCCTGTGCTCTTACATATCACTCCTCAGTGTCTTTGCTCTCCCTGTGCTCTTACATATCACTCCTCAGTGTCTTTGCTCTCCCTCTGCTCTTACATATCACTCATCTGTATCTTTGCTCTTCCTGTGCTCTTACATATCACTCCTTGGTGTCTTTGCTCTCCCTGTGCTCTTACATATCACTCCTCAGTGTCTTTGCTATCCCTGTGCTCTTACATATCACTCCTCAGTGTCTTTGCTCTCCCTGTGCTCTTACATATCACTCCTCAGTGTCTTTGCTCTCCCTCTGCTCTTACATATCACTCATCTGTATCTTTGCTCTTCCTGTGCTCTTACATATCACTCCTTGGTGTCTTTGCTCTCCCTGTGCTCTTACATATCACTGTTCGGTGTCTTTGCTCTTCCTGTGCTCTTACATATCACTCCTTGGTGTCTTTGCTCTCCCTGTGCTCTTACATATCACTGTTCGGTGTCTTTGCTCTCCCTCTGCTCTTACATATCACTCATCTGTATCTTTGCTCTTCCTGTGCTCTTACATATCACTCCTCAGTGTCTTTGCTCCTCCTGTGCTCTTACATATCACTCCTCAGTGTCTTTGCTCTCCCTGTGCTCTTACATATCACTCCTCAGTGTCTTTGCTCTCCCTGTGCTCTTACATATCACTCCTCAGTGTCTTTGCTCTCCCTGTGCTCTTACATATCACTCCTCAGTGTCTTTGCTCTCCCTGTGCTCTTACATATCACTCCTCAGTGTCTTTGCTCTCCCTGTGCTCTTACATATCACTCCTCGGTGTCTTTGCTCTCCCTGTGCTCTTACATATCACTCCTCAGTGTCTTTGCTCTTCCTGTGCTCTTACATATCACTCCTTGGTGTCTTTGCTCTCCCTCTGCTCTTACATATCACTCCTCAGTGTCTTTGCTCTCCCTGTGCTCTTACATATCACTCCTCAGTGTCTTTGCTCTCCCTGTGCTCTTACATATCACTCCTCAGTGTCTTTGCTCTCCCTGTGCTCTTACATATCACTCCTCGGTGTCTTTGCTCTCCCTGTGCTCTTACATATCACTCCTCAGTGTCTTTGCTCTTCCTGTGCTCTTACATATCACTCCTCAGTGTCTTTGCTCTCCCTATGCTCTTACATATCACTCCTCAGTGTCTTTGCTCTTCCTGTGCTCTTACATATCACTCCTCAGTGTCTTTGCTCTCCCTCTGCTCTTACATATCACTCATCTGTATCTTTGCTCTTCCTGTGCTCTTACATATCACTCCTTGGTGTCTTTGCTCTCCCTGTGCTCTTACATATCACTCCTCAGTGTCTTTGCTCTCCCTGTGCTCTTACATATCACTCCTCAGTGTCTTTGCTCTTCCTGTGCTCTTACATATCACTCCTCAGTGTCTTTGCTCTCCCTATGCTCTTACATATCACTCCTCAGTGTCTTTGCTCTTCCTGTGCTCTTACATATCACTCCTTGGTGTCTTTGCTCTCCCTGTGCTCTTACATATCACTCCTCAGTGTCTGTGCTCTCCCTGTGCTCTTACATATCACTCCTGAGTGTCTTTGCTCTTCCTGTGCTCTTACATATCACTCCTTGGTGTCTTTGCTCTCCCTGTGCTCTTACATATCACTCCTCAGGGTCTTTGCTATCCCTGTGCTCTTACATATCACTCCTCAGTGTCTTTGCTCTCCCTATGCTCTTACATATCACTCCTCAGTGTCTTTGCTCTTCCTGTGCTCTTACATATCACTCCTTGGTGTCTTTGCTCTCCCTCTGCTCTTACATATCACTCCTCAGTGTCTTTGCTCTCCCTGTGCTCTTACATATCACTGTTCGGTGTCTTTGCTCTCCCTGTGCTCTTACATATCACTGTTCGGTGTCTTTGCTCTCCCTGTGCTCTTACATATCACTGTTCGGTGTCTTTGCTCTCCCTGTGCTCTTACATATCACTCCTCAGTGTCTTTGCTCTCCCTGTGCTCTTACATATCACTCCTCAGTGTCTTTGCTATCCCTGTGCTCTTACATATCACTGTTCGGTGTCTTTGCTCCCCCTTTGCTCTTACATATCACTCATCTGTATCTTTGCTCTCCCTGTGCTCTTACATATCACTCCTCAGTGTCTTTGCTCTCCCTGTGCTCTTACATATCACTGTTCGGTGTCTTTGCTCTCCCTGTGCTCTTACATATCACTCCTCAGTGTCTTTGCTCTCCCTGTGCTCTTACATATCACTCATCTGTATCTTTGCTCTCCCTGTGCTCTTACATATCACTCCTCAGTGTCTTTGCTCTCCCTGTGCTCTTACATATCACTCCTCAGTGTCTTTGCTCTCCCTGTGCTCTTACATATCACTCCTCGGTGTCTTTGCTCTCCCTGTGCTCTTACATATCACTCCTCAGTGTCTTTGCTCTTCCTGTGCTCTTACATATCACTCCTCAGTGTCTTTGCTCTCCCTATGCTCTTACATATCACTCCTCAGTGTCTTTGCTCTTCCTGTGCTCTTACATATCACTCCTTGGTGTCTTTGCTCTCCCTGTGCTCTTACATATCACTCCTCAGTGTCTTTGCTCTCCCTGTGCTCTTACATATCACTCCTGAGTGTCTTTGCTCTTCCTGTGCTCTTACATATCACTCCTTGGTGTCTTTGCTCTCCCTGTGCTCTTACATATCACTCCTCAGGGTCTTTGCTATCCCTGTGCTCTTACATATCACTCCTCAGTGTCTTTGCTCTCCCTATGCTCTTACATATCACTCCTCAGTGTCTTTGCTCTTCCTGTGCTCTTACATATCACTCCTTGGTGTCTTTGCTCTCCCTGTGCTCTTACATATCACTCCTCAGTGTCTTTGCTCTCCCTGTGCTCTTACATATCACTCCTCAGTGTCTTTGCTCTCCCTATGCCCTTACATATCACTCCTCATTGTCTTTGCTCTCCCTGTGCTCTTACATATCACTCCTCAGTGTCTTTGCTCTCCCTGTGCTCTTACATATCACTCCTTGGTGTCTTTGCTCTCCCTGTGCTCTTACATATCACTCCTTGGTGTCTTTGCTCTCCCTGTGCTCTTACATATCACTCCTCAGTGTCTTTGCTCTCCCTGTGCTCTTACATATCACTCCTGAGTGTCTTTGCTCTCCCTGTGCTCTTACATATCACTCCTTGGTGTCTTTGCTCTCCCTGTGCTCTTACATATCACTCCTTGGTGTCTTTGCTCTCCCTGTGCTCTTACATATCACTCCTTGGTGTCTTTGCTCTCCCTGTGCTCTTACATATCACTCCTGAGTGTCTTTGCTCTTCCTGTGCTCTTACATATCACTGTTCGGTGTCTTTGCTCCCCCTTTGCTCTTACATATCACTCCTCAGTGTCTTTGCTCTCCCTGTGCTCTTACATATCACTCCTCAGTGTCTTTGCTCTCCCTGTGCTCTTACATATCACTGTTCGGTGTCTTTGCTCCCCCTTTGCTCTTACATATCACTCCTCAGTGTCTTTGCTCTCGCTGTGCTCTTACATATCACTCCTCGGTGTCTTTGCTCTCCCTGTGCTCTTACATATCACTCCTCAGTGTCTTTGCTCTCCCTGTGCCCTTACATATCACTCCTCAGTGTCTTTGCTCTCGCTGTGCTCTTACATATCACTCCTCAGTGTCTTTGCTCTCGCTGTGCTCTTACATATCACTCCTCGGTGTCTTTGCTCTTCCTGTGCTCTTACATATCACTGTTCGGTGTCTTTGCTCTCCCTGTGCTCTTACATATCACTGTTCGGTGTCTTTGCTCCCCCTTTGCTCTTACATATCACTCCTCAGTGTCTTTGCTCTCCCTGTGCTCTTACATATCACTCATCTGTATCTTTGCTCTTCCTGTGCTCTTACATATCACTCCTCAGTGTCTTTGCTCTCCCTGTGCTCTTACATATCACTCCTCAGTGTCTTTGCTCTCCCTGTGCTCTTACATATCACTCCTCAGTGTCTTTGCTCTCCCTGAGCTCTTACATATCACTCCTCAGTGTCTTTGCTCTCCCTGTGCTCTTACATATCACTCATCTGTATCTTTGCTCTCCCTGTGCTTTTACATATCACTCCTCAGTGTCTTTGCTCTCCCTGTGCTCTTACATATCACTGTTCGGTGTCTTTGCTCTCCCTGTGCTCTTACATATCACTCCTCAGTGTCTTTGCTCTCCCTGTGCTCTTACATATCACTGTTCGGTGTCTTTGCTCTCCCTGTGCTCTTACATATCACTCCTCAGTGTCTTTGCTCTCCCTGTGCTCTTACATATCACTCCTTGGTGTCTTTGCTCTCCCTGTGCTCTTACATATCACTCCTTGGTGTCTTTGCTCTCCCTGTGCTCTTACATATCACTGTTCGGTGTCTTTGCTCCCCCTTTGCTCTTACATATCACTCCTCAGTGTCTTTGCTCTCCCTGTGCTCTTACGTATCACTCCTCAGTGTCTTTGCTCTCCCTGTGCTCTTACATATCACTCCTCAGTGTCTTTGCTCTCCCTGTGCTCTTACATATCACTCCTTGGTGTCTTTGCTCTCCCTGTGCTCTTACATATCACTCCTTGGTGTCTTTGCTCTCCCTGTGCTCTTACATATCACTGTTCGGTGTCTTTGCTCCCCCTTTGCTCTTACATATCACTCCTCAGTGTCTTTGCTCTCCCTGTGCTCTTACATATCACTCCTCAGTGTCTTTGCTCTCCCTGTGCTCTTACATATCACTCCTCAGTGTCTTTGCTCTCCCTGAGCTCTTACATATCACTCCTCAGTGTCTTTGCTCTCCCTGTGCTCTTACATATCACTCATCTGTATCTTTGCTCTCCCTCTGCTCTTACATATCACTCCTCAGTGCCTTTGCTCTCCCTGTGCTCTTACATATCACTGTTCGGTATCTTTGCTCCCCCTTTGCTCTTACATATCACTCCTCAGTGTCTTTGCTCTCCCTGTGCTCTTACATATCACTCCTCAGTGTCTTTGCTCTCCCTGTGCTCTTACATATCACTCCTCGGTGTCTTTGCTCTCCCTGTGCTCTTACATATCACTGTTCGGTGTCTTTGCTCCCCCTTTGCTCTTACATATCACTCCTCAGTGTCTTTGCTCTCCCTGTGCTCTTACATATCACTCCTTGGTGTCTTTGCTCTCCCTGTGCTCTTACATATCACTCCTCGGTGTCTTTGCTCTCCCTGTGCTCTTACATATCACTCCTCAGTGTCTTTGCTCTCCCTGTGCTCTTACATATCACTCCTTGGTGTCTTTGCTCTCCCTGTGCTCTTACATATCACTCCTTGGTGTCTTTGCTCCCCCTTTGCTCTTACATATCACTCCTCAGTGTCTTTGCTCTCCCTGTGCTCTTACATATCACTCCTTGGTGTCTTTGCTCTCCCTGTGCTCTTACATATCACTCCTCGGTGTCTTTGCTCTCCCTGTGCTCTTACATATCACTCCTCAGTGTCTTTGCTCTCCCTGTGCTCTTACATATCACTCCTTGGTGTATTTGCTCTTCCTGTGCTCTTACATATCACTCCTCAGTGTCTTTGCTCTCCCTGTGCTCTTACATATCACTCCTCAGTGTCTTTGCTTTCCCTGTGCTCTTACATATCACTCCTCAGTGTCTTTGCTCTCCCTGAGCTCTTACATATCTCTCCTCAGTGTCTTTGCTCTCCCTGTGCTCTTACATATCACTCATCTGTATCTTTGCTCTCCCTGTGCTCTTACATATCACTCCTCAGTGTCTTTGCTCTCCCTGTGCTCTTACATATCACTGTTCGGTGTCTTTGCTCTCCCTGTGCTCTTACATATCACTCCTCAGTGTCTTTGCTCTCCCTGTGCTCTTACATATCACTGTTCGGTGTCTTTGCTCTCCCTGTGCTCTTACATATCACTCCTCAGTGTCTTTGCTCTCCCTGTGCTCTTACATATCACTCCTCAGTGTCTTTGCTCTCCCTGTGCTCTTACATATCACTCCTCAGTGTCTTTGCTCTCCCTGTGCTCTTACATATCACTCCTCAGTGTCTTTGCTCTCCCTGTGCTCTTACATATCACTCCTTGGTGTCTTTGCTCTCCCTGTGCTCTTACATATCACTCCTTGGTGTCTTTGCTCTCCCTGTGCTCTTACATATCACTGTTCGGTGTCTTTGCTCCCCCTTTGCTCTTACATATCACTCCTCAGTGTCTTTGCTCTCCCTGTGCTCTTACATATCACTCCTCAGTGTCTTTGCTCTCCCTGTGCTCTTACATATCACTCCTCAGTGTCTTTGCTCTCCCTGAGCTCTTACATATCACTCCTCAGTGTCTTTGCTCTCCCTGTGCTCTTACATATCACTCATCTGTATCTTTGCTCTCCCTCTGCTCTTACATATCACTCCTCAGTGTCTTTGCTCTCCCTGTGCTCTTACATATCACTGTTCGGTGTCTTTGCTCCCCCTTTGCTCTTACATATCACTCCTCAGTGTCTTTGCTCTCCCTGTGCTCTTACATATCACTCCTCAGTGTCTTTGCTCTCCCTGTGCTCTTACATATCACTCCTCGGTGTCTTTGCTCTCCCTCTGCTCTTACATATCACTGTTCGGTGTCTTTGCTCCCCCTTTGCTCTTACATATCACTCCTCAGTGTCTTTGCTCTCCCTGTGCTCTTACATATCACTCCTCAGTGTCTTTGCTCTCCCTGTGCTCTTACATATCACTCCTTGGTGTCTTTGCTCTCCCTGTGCTCTTACATATCACTCCTCGGTGTCTTTGCTCTCCCTGTGCTCTTACATATCACTCCTCAGTGTCTTTGCTCTCCCTGTGCTCTTACATATCACTCCTTGGTGTCTTTGCTCTCCCTGTGCTCTTACATATCACTCCTTGGTGTCTTTGCTCTCCCTGTGCTCTTACATATCACTCCTCAGTGTCTTTGCTCTCCCTGAGCTCTTACATATCACTCCTCAGTGTCTTTGCTCTCCCTGTGCTCTTACATATCACTCCTTGGTGTCTTTGCTCTCCCTGTGCTCTTACATATCACTCCTCGGTGTCTTTGCTCTCCCTGTGCTCTTACATATCACTCCTCAGTGTCTTTGCTCTCCCTGTGCTCTTACATATCACTCCTGAGTGTCTTTGCTCTTCCTGTGCTCTTACATATCACTCCTTGGTGTCTTTGCTCTCCCTGTGCTCTTACATATCACTCCTCAGGGTCTTTGCTATCCCTGTGCTCTTACATATCACTCCTCAGTGTCTTTGCTCTCCCTATGCTCTTACATATCACTCCTCAGTGTCTTTGCTCTTCCTGTGCTCTTACATATCACTCCTTGGTGTCTTTGCTCTCCCTCTGCTCTTACATATCACTCCTCAGTGTCTTTGCTCTCCCTGTGCTCTTACATATCACTGTTCGGTGTCTTTGCTCTCCCTGTGCTCTTACATATCACTGTTCGGTGTCTTTGCTCTCCCTGTGCTCTTACATATCACTGTTCGGTGTCTTTGCTCTCCCTGTGCTCTTACATATCACTCCTCAGTGTCTTTGCTCTCCCTGTGCTCTTACATATCACTCCTCAGTGTCTTTGCTATCCCTGTGCTCTTACATATCACTGTTCGGTGTCTTTGCTCCCCCTTTGCTCTTACATATCACTCCTCAGTGTCTTTGCTCTCCCTGTGCTCTTACATATCACTCATCTGTATCTTTGCTCTCCCTGTGCTCTTACATATCACTCCTCAGTGTCTTTGCTCTCCCTGTGCTCTTACATATCACTGTTCGGTGTCTTTGCTCTCCCTGTGCTCTTACATATCACTCCTCAGTGTCTTTGCTCTCCCTGTGCTCTTACATATCACTCATCTGTATCTTTGCTCTCCCTGTGCTCTTACATATCACTCCTCAGTGTCTTTGCTCTCCCTGTGCTCTTACATATCACTCCTCAGTGTCTTTGCTCTCCCTGTGCTCTTACATATCACTCCTCAGTGCCTTTGCTCTCCCTGTGCTCTTACATATCACTCCTCAGTGTCTTTGCTCTCCCTATGCCCTTACATATCACTCCTCATTGTCTTTGCTCTCCCTATGCCCTTACATATCACTCCTCATTGTCTTTGCTCTCCCTATGCCCTTACATATCACTCCTCATTGTCTTTGCTCTCCCTGTGCTCTTACATATCACTCCTTGGTGTCTTTGCTCTCCCTGTGCTCTTACATATCACTCCTTGGTGTCTTTGCTCTCCCTGTGCTCTTACATATCACTCCTCAGTGTCTTTGCTCTCCCTGTGCTCTTACATATCACTCCTGAGTGTCTTTGCTCTCCCTGTGCTCTTACATATCACTCCTTGGTGTCTTTGCTCTCCCTGTGCTCTTACATATCACTCCTTGGTGTCTTTGCTCTCCCTGTGCTCTTACATATCACTCCTTGGTGTCTTTGCTCTCCCTGTGCTCTTACATATCACTCCTGAGTGTCTTTGCTCTTCCTGTGCTCTTACATATCACTGTTCGGTGTCTTTGCTCCCCCTTTGCTCTTACATATCACTCCTCAGTGTCTTTGCTCTCCCTGTGCTCTTACATATCACTCCTCAGTGTCTTTGCTCTCCCTGTGCTCTTACATATCACTCCTCAGTGTCTTTGCTCTCCCTGTGCTCTTACATATCACTGTTCGGTGTCTTTGCTCCCCCTTTGCTCTTACATATCACTCCTCAGTGTCTTTGCTCTCGCTGTGCTCTTACATATCACTCCTCGGTGTCTTTGCTCTCCCTGTGCTCTTACATATCACTCCTCAGTGTCTTTGCTCTCCCTGTGCCCTTACATATCACTCCTCAGTGTCTTTGCTCTCGCTGTGCTCTTACATATCACTCCTCAGTGTCTTTGCTCTCGCTGTGCTCTTACATATCACTCCTCGGTGTCTTTGCTCTTCCTGTGCTCTTACATATCACTGTTCGGTGTCTTTGCTCTCCCTGTGCTCTTACATATCACTGTTCGGTGTCTTTGCTCCCCCTTTGCTCTTACATATCACTCCTCAGTGTCTTTGCTCTCCCTGTGCTCTTACATATCACTCCTCAGTGTCTTTGCTCTCCCTCTGCTCTTACATATCACTCATCTGTATCTTTGCTCTTCCTGTGCTCTTACATATCACTCCTCAGTGTCTTTGCTCTCCCTGTGCTCTTACATATCACTCCTCAGTGTCTTTGCTCTCCCTGTGCTCTTACATATCACTCCTCAGTGTCTTTGCTCTCCCTGAGCTCTTACATATCACTCCTCAGTGTCTTTGCTCTCCCTGTGCTCTTACATATCACTCATCTGTATCTTTGCTCTCCCTGTGCTTTTACATATCACTCCTCAGTGTCTTTGCTCTCCCTGTGCTCTTACATATCACTGTTCGGTGTCTTTGCTCTCCCTGTGCTCTTACATATCACTCCTCAGTGTCTTTGCTCTCCCTGTGCTCTTACATATCACTGTTCGGTGTCTTTGCTCTCCCTGTGCTCTTACATATCACTCCTCAGTGTCTTTGCTCTCCCTGTGCTCTTACATATCACTCCTTGGTGTCTTTGCTCTCCCTGTGCTCTTACATATCACTCCTTGGTGTCTTTGCTCTCCCTGTGCTCTTACATATCACTGTTCGGTGTCTTTGCTCCCCCTTTGCTCTTACATATCACTCCTCAGTGTCTTTGCTCTCCCTGTGCTCTTACATATCACTCCTCAGTGTCTTTGCTCTCCCTGTGCTCTTACATATCACTCATCAGTGTCTTTGCTCTCCCTGTGCTCTTACATATCACTCCTTGGTGTCTTTGCTCTCCCTGTGCTCTTACATATCACTCCTTGGTGTCTTTGCTCTCCCTGTGCTCTTACATATCACTGTTCGGTGTCTTTGCTCCCCCTTTGCTCTTACATATCACTCCTCAGTGTCTTTGCTCTCCCTGTGCTCTTACATATCACTCCTCAGTGTCTTTGCTCTCCCTGTGCTCTTACATATCACTCCTCAGTGTCTTTGCTCTCCCTGAGCTCTTACATATCACTCCTCAGTGTCTTTGCTCTCCCTGTGCTCTTACATATCACTCATCTGTATCTTTGCTCTCCCTCTGCTCTTACATATCACTCCTCAGTGTCTTTGCTCTCCCTGTGCTCTTACATATCACTGTTCGGTATCTTTGCTCCCCCTTTGCTCTTACATATCACTCCTCAGTGTCTTTGCTCTCCCTGTGCTCTTACATATCACTCCTCAGTGTCTTTGCTCTCCCTGTGCTCTTACATATCACTCCTCGGTGTCTTTGCTCTCCCTGTGCTCTTACATATCACTGTTCGGTGTCTTTGCTCCCCCTTTGCTCTTACATATCACTCCTCAGTGTCTTTGCTCTCCCTGTGCTCTTACATATCACTCCTTGGTGTCTTTGCTCTCCCTGTGCTCTTACATATCACTCCTCGGTGTCTTTGCTCTCCCTGTGCTCTTACATATCACTCCTCAGTGTCTTTGCTCTCCCTGTGCTCTTACATATCACTCCTTGGTGTCTTTGCTCTCCCTGTGCTCTTACATATCACTCCTTGGTGTCTTTGCTCCCCCTTTGCTCTTACATATCACTCCTCAGTGTCTTTGCTCTCCCTGTGCTCTTACATATCACTCCTTGGTGTCTTTGCTCTCCCTGTGCTCTTACATATCACTCCTCGGTGTCTTTGCTCTCCCTGTGCTCTTACATATCACTCCTCAGTGTCTTTGCTCTCCCTGTGCTCTTACATATCACTCCTTGGTGTCTTTGCTCTTCCTGTGCTCTTACATATCACTCCTCAGTGTCTTTGCTCTCCCTGTGCTCTTACATATCACTCCTCAGTGTCTTTGCTTTCCCTGTGCTCTTACATATCACTCCTCAGTGTCTTTGCTCTCCCTGAGCTCTTACATATCACTCCTCAGTGTCTTTGCTCTCCCTGTGCTCTTACATATCACTCATCTGTATCTTTGCTCTCCCTGTGCTCTTACATATCACTCCTCAGTGTCTTTGCTCTCCCTGTGCTCTTACATATCACTGTTCGGTGTCTTTGCTCTCCCTGTGCTCTTACATATCACTCCTCAGTGTCTTTGCTCTCCCTGTGCTCTTACATATCACTGTTCGGTGTCTTTGCTCTCCCTGTGCTCTTACATATCACTCCTCAGTGTCTTTGCTCTCCCTGTGCTCTTACATATCACTCCTCAGTGTCTTTGCTCTCCCTGTGCTCTTACATATCACTCCTCAGTGTCTCTGCTCTCCCTGTGCTCTTACATATCACTCCTCAGTGTCTTTGCTCTCCCTGTGCTCTTACATATCACTCCTTGGTGTCTTTGCTCTCCCTGTGCTCTTACATATCACTCCTTGGTGTCTTTGCTCTCCCTGTGCTCTTACATATCACTGTTCGGTGTCTTTGCTCCCCCTTTGCTCTTACATATCACTCCTCAGTGTCTTTGCTCTCCCTGTGCTCTTACATATCACTCCTCAGTGTCTTTGCTCTCCCTGTGCTCTTACATATCACTCCTCAGTGTCTTTGCTCTCCCTGAGCTCTTACATATCACTCCTCAGTGTCTTTGCTCTCCCTGTGCTCTTACATATCACTCATCTGTATCTTTGCTCTCCCTCTGCTCTTACATATCACTCCTCAGTGTCTTTGCTCTCCCTGTGCTCTTACATATCACTGTTCGGTGTCTTTGCTCCCCCTTTGCTCTTACATATCACTCCTCAGTGTCTTTGCTCTCCCTGTGCTCTTACATATCACTCCTCAGTGTCTTTGCTCTCCCTGTGCTCTTACATATCACTCCTCGGTGTCTTTGCTCTCCCTGTGCTCTTACATATCACTGTTCGGTGTCTTTGCTCCCCCTTTGCTCTTACATATCACTCCTCAGTGTCTTTGCTCTCCCTGTGCTCTTACATATCACTCCTCAGTGTCTTTGCTCTCCCTGTGCTCTTACATATCACTCCTTGGTGTCTTTGCTCTCCCTGTGCTCTTACATATCACTCCTCGGTGTCTTTGCTCTCCCTGTGCTCTTACATATCACTCCTCAGTGTCTTTGCTCTCCCTGTGCTCTTACATATCACTCCTTGGTGTCTTTGCTCTCCCTGTGCTCTTACATATCACTCCTTGGTGTCTTTGCTCTCCCTGTGCTCTTACATATCACTCCTCAGTGTCTTTGCTCTCCCTGAGCTCTTACATATCACTCCTCAGTGTCTTTGCTCTCCCTGTGCTCTTACATATCACTCCTTGGTGTCTTTGCTCTCCCTGTGCTCTTACATATCACTCCTCGGTGTCTTTGCTCTCCCTGTGCTCTTACATATCACTCCTCAGTGTCTTTGCTCTCCCTGTGCTCTTACATATCACTCCTTGGTGTCTTTGCTCTCCCTGTGCTCTTACATATCACTCCTTGGTGTCTTTGCTCTCCCTGTCTTTGCTCTCCCTGAGCTCTTACATATCACTCCTCAGTGTCTTTGCTCTCCCTGTGCTCTTACATATCACTCCTCGGTGTCTTTGCTCTCCCTGAGCTCTTACATATCACTCCTTGGTGTCTTTGCTCTCCCTGTGCTCTTACATATCACTCCTTGGTGTCTTTGCTCTCCCTGTGCTCTTACATATCACTCCTGAGTGTCTTTGCTCTTCCTGTGCTCTTACATATCACTGTTCGGTGTCTTTGCTCCCCCTTTGCTCTTACATATCACTCCTCAGTGTCTTTGCTCTCCCTGTGCTCTTACATATCACTCCTCAGTGTCTTTGCTCTCCCTGTGCTCTTACATATCACTCCTCAGTGTCTTTGCTCTCCCTGTGCTCTTACATATCACTGTTCGGTGTCTTTGCTCCCCCTTTTCTCTTACATATCACTCCTCAGTGTCTTTGCTCTCGCTGTGCTCTTACATATCACTCCTCGGTGTCTTTGCTCTCCCTGTGCTCTTACATATCACTCCTCGGTGTCTTTGCTCTCCCTCTGCTCTTACATATCACTCCTCAGTGTCTTTGCTCTCCCTGTGCTCTTACATATCACTCCTTGGTGTCTTTGCTCTCCCTGTGCTCTTACATATCACTCCTCAGTGTCTTTGCTCTCCCTGTGCTCTTACATATCACTCCTCAGTGTCTTTGCTCTCCCTGTGCTCTTACATATCACTCCTGAGTGTCTTTGCTCTTCCTGTGCTCTTACATATCACTCCTTGGTGTCTTTGCTCTCCCTGTGCTCTTACATATCACTCCTCGGTGTCTTTGCTCTCGCTGTGCTCTTACATATCACTCCTCGGTGTCTTTGCTCTCCCTGTGCTCTTACATATCACTCCTGAGTGTCTTTGCTCATCCTGTGCTCTTACATATCACTCCTGAGTGTCTTTGCTCTTCCTGTGCTCTTACATATCACTCCTGAGTGTCTTTGCTCTTCCTGTGCTCTTACATATCACTCCTGAGTGTCTCTGCTCTTCCTGTGCCCTTACATATCACTCCTCGGTGTCTTTGCTCTCCCTGTGCTCTTACATATCACTCCTGAGTGTCTTTGCTCTTCCTGTGCTCTTACATATCACTCCTCAGTGTCTTTGCTCTCGCTGTGCTCTTACATATCACTCCTCAGTGTCTTTGCTCTCCCTGTGCTCTTACATATCACTCCTGAGTGTCTTTGCTTTTCCTGTGCTCTTACATATCACTCCTCGGTGTCTTTGCTCTCCCTGTGCTCTTACATATCACTCCTGAGTGTCTTTGCTCTTCCTGTGCTCTTACATATCACTCCTCAGTGTCTTTGCTCTCCCTGTGCTCTTACATATCACTCCTGAGTGTCTTTGCTCTTCCTGTGCTCTTACATATCACTCCTGAGTGTCTTTGCTCTTCCTGTGCTCTTACATATCACTCCTCAGTGTCTTTGCTCTCGCTGTGCTCTTACATATCACTCCTCAGTGTCTTTGCTCTCCCTGTGCTCTTACATATCACTCCTCAGTGTCTTTGCTCTCCCTGTGCTCTTACATATCACTCATCTGTATCTTTGCTCTCCCTGTGCTCTTACATATCACTCATCTGTATCTTTGCTCTCCCTGTGCTCTTACATATCACTCCTCAGTGTCTTTGCTCTCCCTGTGCTCTTACATATCACTCCTTGGTGTCTTTGCTCTCCCTGTGCTCTTACATATCACTCCTGAGTGTCTTTGCTCTCCCTGTGCTCTTACATATCACTCATCTGTATCTTTGCTCTCCCTGTGCTCTTACATATCACTCCTCAGTGTCTTTGCTCTCCCTGTGCTCTTACATATCACTCCTGAGTGTCTTTGCTCTTCCTGTGCTCTTACATATCACTCCTTGGTGTCTTTGCTCTTCCTGTGCTCTTACATATCACTCCTCAGTGTCTTTGCTCTCCCTGTGCTCTTACATATCACTCCTCAGTGTCTTTGCTCTCCCTGTGCTCTTACATATCACTCCTCAGTGTCTTTGCTATCCCTGTGCTCTTACATATCACTCCTTGGTGTCTTTGCTCTCGCTGTGCTCTTACATATCACTCCTCAGTGTCTTTGCTCTCCCTGTGCTCTTACATATCACTCCTCAGTGTCTTTGCTCTCCCTGTGCTCTTACATATCACTCCTCAGTGTCTTTGCTCTCGCTGTGCTCTTACATATCACTCCTCAGTGTCTTTGCTCTCCCTGTGCTCTTACATATCACTCCTGAGTGTCTTTGCTCCTCCTGTGCTCTTACATATCACTCCTTGGTGTCTTTGCTCTCCCTGTGCTCTTACATATCACTCCTCAGTGTCTTTGCTCTCCCTGTGCTCTTACATATCACTCCTCAGTGTCTTTGCTCTCCCTGTGCTCTTACATATCCCTGTTCGGTGTCTTTGCTCTCCCTGTGCTCTTACATATCACTCCTCAGTGTCTTTGCTCTCGCTGTGCTCTTACATATCACTCCTCGGTGTCTTTGCTCTCGCTGTGCTCTTACATATCACTCCTCAGTGTCTTTGCTCTCCCTGTGCTCTTACATATCACTCCTGAGTGTCTTTGCTCTTCCTGTGCTCTTACATATCACTCCTTGGTGTCTTTGCTCTCCCTGTGCTCTTACATATCACTCCTCAGGGTCTTTGCTATCCCTGTGCTCTTACATATCACTCCTCAGTGTCTTTGCTCTCCCTATGCTCTTACATATCACTCCTCAGTGTCTTTGCTCTTCCTGTGCTCTTACATATCACTCCTTGGTGTCTTTGCTCTCCCTCTGCTCTTACATATCACTCCTCAGTGTCTTTGCTCTCCCTGTGCTCTTACATATCACTGTTCGGTGTCTTTGCTCTCCCTGTGCTCTTACATATCACTGTTCGGTGTCTTTGCTCTCCCTGTGCTCTTACATATCACTGTTCGGTGTCTTTGCTCTCCCTGTGCTCTTACATATCACTCCTCAGTGTCTTTGCTCTCCCTGTGCTCTTACATATCACTCCTCAGTGTCTTTGCTATCCCTGTGCTCTTACATATCACTGTTCGGTGTCTTTGCTCCCCCTTTGCTCTTACATATCACTCATCTGTATCTTTGCTCTCCCTGTGCTCTTACATATCACTCCTCAGTGTCTTTGCTCTCCCTGTGCTCTTACATATCACTGTTCGGTGTCTTTGCTCTCCCTGTGCTCTTACATATCACTCCTCAGTGTCTTTGCTCTCCCTGTGCTCTTACATATCACTCATCTGTATCTTTGCTCTCCCTGTGCTCTTACATATCACTCCTCAGTGTCTTTGCTCTCCCTGTGCTCTTACATATCACTCCTCAGTGTCTTTGCTCTCTCTGTGCTCTTACATATCACTCCTTGGTGCCTTTGCTCTCCCTGTGCTCTTACATATCACTCCTTGGTGTCTTTGCTCTCCCTGTGCTCTTACATATCACTCCTCGGTGTCTTTGCTCTCCCTGTGCTCTTACATATCACTCCTCAGTGTCTTTGCTCTCCCTGTGCTCTTACATATCACTCCTTGGTGTCTTTGCTCTCCCTGTGCTCTTACATATCACTCCTTGGTGTCTTTGCTCTCCCTGTGCTCTTACATATCACTCCTCAGTGTCTTTGCTCTCCCTGAGCTCTTACATATCACTCCTCAGTGTCTTTGCTCTCCCTGTGCTCTTACATATCACTCCTCGGTGTCTTTGCTCTCCCTGAGCTCTTACATATCACTCCTTGGTGTCTTTGCTCTCCCTGTGCTCTTACATATCACTCCTTGGTGTCTTTGCTCTCCCTGTGCTCTTACATATCACTCCTGAGTGTCTTTGCTCTTCCTGTGCTCTTACATATCACTGTTCGGTGTCTTTGCTCCCCCTTTGCTCTTACATATCACTCCTCAGTGTCTTTGCTCTCCCTGTGCTCTTACATATCACTCCTCAGTGTCTTTGCTCTCCCTGTGCTCTTACATATCACTCCTCAGTGTCTTTGCTCTCCCTGTGCTCTTACATATCACTGTTCGGTGTCTTTGCTCCCCCTTTTCTCTTACATATCACTCCTCAGTGTCTTTGCTCTCGCTGTGCTCTTACATATCACTCCTCGGTGTCTTTGCTCTCCCTGTGCTCTTACATATCACTCCTCGGTGTCTTTGCTCTCCCTCTGCTCTTACATATCACTCCTCAGTGTCTTTGCTCTCCCTGTGCTCTTACATATCACTCCTTGGTGTCTTTGCTCTCCCTGTGCTCTTACATATCACTCCTCAGTGTCTTTGCTCTCCCTGTGCTCTTACATATCACTCCTCAGTGTCTTTGCTCTCCCTGTGCTCTTACATATCACTCCTGAGTGTCTTTGCTCTTCCTGTGCTCTTACATATCACTCCTTGGTGTCTTTGCTCTCCCTGTGCTCTTACATATCACTCCTCGGTGTCTTTGCTCTCGCTGTGCTCTTACATATCACTCCTCGGTGTCTTTGCTCTCCCTGTGCTCTTACATATCACTCCTGAGTGTCTTTGCTCATCCTGTGCTCTTACATATCACTCCTGAGTGTCTTTGCTCTTCCTGTGCTCTTACATATCACTCCTGAGTGTCTTTGCTCTTCCTGTGCTCTTACATATCACTCCTGAGTGTCTCTGCTCTTCCTGTGCCCTTACATATCACTCCTCGGTGTCTTTGCTCTCCCTGTGCTCTTACATATCACTCCTGAGTGTCTTTGCTCTTCCTGTGCTCTTACATATCACTCCTCAGTGTCTTTGCTCTCGCTGTGCTCTTACATATCACTCCTCAGTGTCTTTGCTCTCCCTGTGCTCTTACATATCACTCCTGAGTGTCTTTGCTTTTCCTGTGCTCTTACATATCACTCCTCGGTGTCTTTGCTCTCCCTGTGCTCTTACATATCACTCCTGAGTGTCTTTGCTCTTCCTGTGCTCTTACATATCACTCCTCAGTGTCTTTGCTCTCCCTGTGCTCTTACATATCACTCCTGAGTGTCTTTGCTCTTCCTGTGCTCTTACATATCACTCCTGAGTGTCTTTGCTCTTCCTGTGCTCTTACATATCACTCCTCAGTGTCTTTGCTCTCGCTGTGCTCTTACATATCACTCCTCAGTGTCTTTGCTCTCCCTGTGCTCTTACATATCACTCCTCAGTGTCTTTGCTCTCCCTGTGCTCTTACATATCACTCATCTGTATCTTTGCTCTCCCTGTGCTCTTACATATCACTCATCTGTATCTTTGCTCTCCCTGTGCTCTTACATATCACTCCTCAGTGTCTTTGCTCTCCCTGTGCTCTTACATATCACTCCTTGGTGTCTTTGCTCTCCCTGTGCTCTTACATATCACTCCTGAGTGTCTTTGCTCTCCCTGTGCTCTTACATATCACTCATCTGTATCTTTGCTCTCCCTGTGCTCTTACATATCACTCCTCAGTGTCTTTGCTCTCCCTGTGCTCTTACATATCACTCCTGAGTGTCTTTGCTCTTCCTGTGCTCTTACATATCACTCCTTGGTGTCTTTGCTCTTCCTGTGCTCTTACATATCACTCCTCAGTGTCTTTGCTCTCCCTGTGCTCTTACATATCACTCCTCAGTGTCTTTGCTCTCCCTGTGCTCTTACATATCACTCCTCAGTGTCTTTGCTATCCCTGTGCTCTTACATATCACTCCTTGGTGTCTTTGCTCTCGCTGTGCTCTTACATATCACTCCTCAGTGTCTTTGCTCTCCCTGTGCTCTTACATATCACTCCTCAGTGTCTTTGCTCTCCCTGTGCTCTTACATATCACTCCTCAGTGTCTTTGCTCTCGCTGTGCTCTTACATATCACTCCTCAGTGTCTTTGCTCTCCCTGTGCTCTTACATATCACTCCTGAGTGTCTTTGCTCCTCCTGTGCTCTTACATATCACTCCTTGGTGTCTTTGCTCTCCCTGTGCTCTTACATATCACTCCTCAGTGTCTTTGCTCTCCCTGTGCTCTTACATATCACTCCTCAGTGTCTTTGCTCTCCCTGTGCTCTTACATATCCCTGTTCGGTGTCTTTGCTCTCCCTGTGCTCTTACATATCACTCCTCAGTGTCTTTGCTCTCGCTGTGCTCTTACATATCACTCCTCGGTGTCTTTGCTCTCGCTGTGCTCTTACATATCACTCCTCAGTGTCTTTGCTCTCCCTGTGCTCTTACATATCACTCCTGAGTGTCTTTGCTCTTCCTGTGCTCTTACATATCACTCCTTGGTGTCTTTGCTCTCCCTGTGCTCTTACATATCACTCCTCAGGGTCTTTGCTATCCCTGTGCTCTTACATATCACTCCTCAGTGTCTTTGCTCTCCCTATGCTCTTACATATCACTCCTCAGTGTCTTTGCTCTTCCTGTGCTCTTACATATCACTCCTTGGTGTCTTTGCTCTCCCTCTGCTCTTACATATCACTCCTCAGTGTCTTTGCTCTCCCTGTGCTCTTACATATCACTGTTCGGTGTCTTTGCTCTCCCTGTGCTCTTACATATCACTGTTCGGTGTCTTTGCTCTCCCTGTGCTCTTACATATCACTGTTCGGTGTCTTTGCTCTCCCTGTGCTCTTACATATCACTCCTCAGTGTCTTTGCTCTCCCTGTGCTCTTACATATCACTCCTCAGTGTCTTTGCTATCCCTGTGCTCTTACATATCACTGTTCGGTGTCTTTGCTCCCCCTTTGCTCTTACATATCACTCATCTGTATCTTTGCTCTCCCTGTGCTCTTACATATCACTCCTCAGTGTCTTTGCTCTCCCTGTGCTCTTACATATCACTGTTCGGTGTCTTTGCTCTCCCTGTGCTCTTACATATCACTCCTCAGTGTCTTTGCTCTCCCTGTGCTCTTACATATCACTCATCTGTATCTTTGCTCTCCCTGTGCTCTTACATATCACTCCTCAGTGTCTTTGCTCTCCCTGTGCTCTTACATATCACTCCTCAGTGTCTTTGCTCTCCCTGTGCTCTTACATATCACTCCTCAGTGTCTTTGCTCTCCCTGTGCTCTTACATATCACTCCTTGGTGCCTTTGCTCTCCCTGTGCTCTTACATATCACTCCTTGGTGTCTTTGCTCTCCCTGTGCTCTTACATATCACTCCTCAGTGTCTTTGCTCTCGCTGTGCTCTTACATATCACTCCTCAGTGTCTTTGCTCTTCCTGTGCCCTTACATATCACTCCTTGGTGTCTTTGCTCTCCCTGTGCTCTTACATATCACTCCTCAGTGTCTTTGCTCTCCCTGTGCTCTTACATATCACTCCTCAGTGTCTTTGCTCTCCCTGTGCTCTTACATATCACTCCTCAGTGTCTTTGCTCTCCCTCTGCTCTTACATATCACTCATCTGTATCTTTGCTCTTCCTGTGCTCTTACATATCACTCCTCAGTGTCTTTGCTCTCCCTGTGCTCTTACATATCACTCCTCAGTGTCTTTGCTCTTCCTGTGCTCTTACATATCACTCCTCAGTGTCTTTGCTCTTCCTGTGCCCTTACATATCACTCCTTGGTGTCTTTGCTCTCCCTGTGCTCTTACATATCAATCATCTGTATCTTTGCTCTCCCTGTGCTCTTACATATCACTCCTCAGTGTCTTTGCTCTCCCTGTGCTCTTACATATCACTCCTCAGTGTCTTTGCTCTCCCTGTGCTCTTACATATCACTCCTCAGTGTCTTTGCTCTCCCTGTGCTCTTACATATCACTCCTTGGTGCCTTTGCTCTCCCTGTGCTCTTACATATCACTCCTTGGTGTCTTTGCTCTCCCTGTGCTCTTACATATCACTCCTCAGTGTCTTTGCTCTCGCTGTGCTCTTACATATCACTCCTCAGTGTCTTTGCTCTTCCTGTGCCCTTACATATCACTCCTTGGTGTCTTTGCTCTCCCTGTGCTCTTACATATCACTCCTCAGTGTCTTTGCTCTCCCTGTGCTCTTACATATCACTCCTCAGTGTCTTTGCTCTCCCTGTGCTCTTACATATCACTCCTCAGTGTCTTTGCTCTCCCTCTGCTCTTACATATCACTCATCTGTATCTTTGCTCTTCCTGTGCTCTTACATATCACTCCTCAGTGTCTTTGCTCTCCCTGTGCTCTTACATATCACTCCTCAGTGTCTTTGCTCTTCCTGTGCTCTTACATATCACTCCTCAGTGTCTTTGCTCTTCCTGTGCCCTTACATATCACTCCTTGGTGTCTTTGCTCTCCCTGTGCTCTTACATATCAATCATCTGTATCTTTGCTCTCCCTGTGCTCTTACATATCACTCCTCAGTGTCTTTGCTATCCCTGTGCTCTTACATATCACTCCTCAGTGTCTTTGCTCTCCCTGTGCTCTTACATATCACTCCTCAGTGTCTTTGCTCTCCCTCTGCTCTTACATATCACTCATCTGTATCTTTGCTCTTCCTGTGCTCTTACATATCACTCCTTGGTGTCTTTGCTCTCCCTGTGCTCTTACATATCACTGTTCGGTGTCTTTGCTCTCCCTGTGCTCTTACATATCACTCCTCAGTTTCTTTGCTATCCCTGTGCTCTTACATATCACTCCTCAGTGTCTTTGCTCTCCCTGTGCTCTTACATATCACTCCTCAGTGTCTTTGCTCTCCCTCTGCTCTTACATATCACTCATCTGTATCTTTGCTCTTCCTGTGCTCTTACATATCACTCCTTGGTGTCTTTGCTCTCCCTGTGCTTACATATCACTGTTCGGTGTCTTTGCTCTTCCTGTGCTCTTACATATCACTCCTTGGTGTCTTTGCTCTCCCTGTGCTCTTACATATCACTGTTCGGTGTCTTTGCTCTCCCTCTGCTCTTACATATCACTCATCTGTATCTTTGCTCTTCCTGTGCTCTTACATATCACTCCTCAGTGTCTTTGCTCCTCCTGTGCTCTTACATATCACTCCTCAGTGTCTTTGCTCTCCCTGTGCTCTTACATATCACTCCTCAGTGTCTTTGCTCTCCCTGTGCTCTTACATATCACTCCTCAGTGTCTTTGCTCTCCCTGTGCTCTTACATATCACTCCTCAGTGTCTTTGCTCTCCCTGTGCTCTTACATATCACTCCTCAGTGTCTTTGCTCTCCCTGTGCTCTTACATATCACTCCTCAGTGTCTTTGTTCTCCCTGTGCTCTTACATATCACTCCTCGGTGTCTTTGCTCTCCCTGTGCTCTTACATATCACTCCTCAGTGTCTTTGCTCTTACTGTGCTCTTACATATCACTCCTCGGTGTCTTTGCTCTCCCTCTGCTCTTACATATCACTCCTCAGTGTCTTTGCTCTCCCTGTGCTCTTACATATCACTCCTCAGTGTCTTTGCTCTCCCTGTGCTCTTACATATCACTCCTCAGTGTCTTTGCTCTCCCTGTGCTCTTACATATCACTCCTCGGTGTCTTTGCTCTCCCTGTGCTCTTACATATCACTCCTCAGTGTCTTTGCTCTTCCTGTGCTCTTACATATCACTCCTCAGTGTCTTTGCTCTCCCTATGCTCTTACATATCACTCCTCAGTGTCTTTGCTCTTCCTGTGCTCTTACATATCACTCCTCAGTGTCTTTGCTCTCCCTCTGCTCTTACATATCACTCATCTGTATCTTTGCTCTTCCTGTGCTCTTACATATCACTCCTCGGTGTCTTTGCTCTCCCTGTGCTCTTACATATCACTCCTCAGTGTCTTTGCTCTCCCTGTGCTCTTACATATCACTCCTCAGTGTCTTTGCTCTCCCTGTGCTCTTACATATCACTCCTCAGTGTCTTTGCTCTCCCTGTGCTCTTACATATCACTCCTCGGTGTCTTTGCTCTCCCTGTGCTCTTACATATCACTCCTCAGTGTCTTTGCTCTTCCTGTGCTCTTACATATCACTCCTCAGTGTCTTTGCTCTCCCTATGCTCTTACATATCACTCCTCAGTGTCTTTGCTCTTCCTGTGCTCTTACATATCACTCCTTGGTGTCTTTGCTCTCCCTGTTCTCTTACATATCACTCCTCAGTGTCTTTGCTCTCCCTGTGCTCTTACATATCACTCCTGAGTGTCTTTGCTCTTCCTGTGCTCTTACATATCACTCCTTGGTGTCTTTGCTCTCCCTGTGCTCTTACATATCACTCCTCAGGGTCTTTGCTATCCCTGTGCTCTTACATATCACTCCTCAGTGTCTTTGCTCTCCCTATGCTCTTACATATCACTCCTCAGTGTCTTTGCTCTTCCTGTGCTCTTACATATCACTCCTTGGTGTCTTTGCTCTCCCTCTGCTCTTACATATCACTCCTCAGTGTCTTTGCTCTCCCTGTGCTCTTACATATCACTGTTCGGTGTCTTTGCTCTCCCTGTGCTCTTACATATCACTGTTCGGTGTCTTTGCTCTCCCTGTGCTCTTACATATCACTGTTCGGTGTCTTTGCTCTCCCTGTGCTCTTACATATCACTCCTCAGTGTCTTTGCTCTCCCTGTGCTCTTACATATCACTCCTCAGTGTCTTTGCTATCCCTGTGCTCTTACATATCACTGTTCGGTGTCTTTGCTCCCCCTTTGCTCTTACATATCACTCATCTGTATCTTTGCTCTCCCTGTGCTCTTACATATCACTCCTCAGTGTCTTTGCTCTCCCTGTGCTCTTACATATCACTGTTCGGTGTCTTTGCTCTCCCTGTGCTCTTACATATCACTCCTCAGTGTCTTTGCTCTCCCTGTGCTCTTACATATCACTCATCTGTATCTTTGCTCTCCCTGTGCTCTTACATATCACTCCTCAGTGTCTTTGCTCTCCCTGTGCTCTTACATATCACTCCTCAGTGTCTTTGCTCTCCCTGTGCTCTTACATATCACTCCTCAGTGTCTTTGCTCTCCCTGTGCTCTTACATATCACTCCTCAGTGTCTTTGCTCTCCCTATGCCCTTACATATCACTCCTCATTGTCTTTGCTCTCCCTATGCCCTTACATATCACTCCTCATTGTCTTTGCTCTCCCTATGCCCTTACATATCACTCCTCATTGTCTTTGCTCTCCCTGTGCTCTTACATATCACTCCTTGGTGTCTTTGCTCTCCCTGTGCTCTTACATATCACTCCTTGGTGTCTTTGCTCTCCCTGTGCTCTTACATATCACTCCTCAGTGTCTTTGCTCTCCCTGTGCTCTTACATATCACTCCTGAGTGTCTTTGCTCTCCCTGTGCTCTTACATATCCCTCCTTGGTGTCTTTGCTCTCCCTGTGCTCTTACATATCACTCCTTGGTGTCTTTGCTCTCCCTGTGCTCTTACATATCACTCCTTGGTGTCTTTGCTCTCCCTGTGCTCTTACATATCACTCCTGAGTGTCTTTGCTCTTCCTGTGCTCTTACATATCACTGTTCGGTGTCTTTGCTCCCCCTTTGCTCTTACATATCACTCCTCAGTGTCTTTGCTCTCCCTGTGCTCTTACATATCACTCCTCAGTGTCTTTGCTCTCCCTGTGCTCTTACATATCACTCCTCAGTGTCTTTGCTCTCCCTGTGCTCTTACATATCACTGTTCGGTGTCTTTGCTCCCCCTTTGCTCTTACATATCACTCCTCAGTGTCTTTGCTCTCGCTGTGCTCTTACATATCACTCCTCGGTGTCTTTGCTCTCCCTGTGCTCTTACATATCACTCCTCAGTGTCTTTGCTCTCCCTGTGCCCTTACATATCACTCCTCAGTGTCTTTGCTCTCGCTGTGCTCTTACATATCACTCCTCAGTGTCTTTGCTCTCGCTGTGCTCTTACATATCACTCCTCGGTGTCTTTGCTCTTCCTGTGCTCTTACATATCACTGTTCGGTGTCTTTGCTCTCCCTGTGCTCTTACATATCACTGTTCGGTGTCTTTGCTCCCCCTTTGCTCTTACATATCACTCCTCAGTGTCTTTGCTCTCCCTGTGCTCTTACATATCACTCCTCAGTGTCTTTGCTCTCCCTCTGCTCTTACATATCACTCATCTGTATCTTTGCTCTTCCTGTGCTCTTACATATCACTCCTCAGTGTCTTTGCTCTCCCTGTGCTCTTACATATCACTCCTCAGTGTCTTTGCTCTCCCTGTGCTCTTACATATCACTCCTCAGTGTCTTTGCTCTCCCTGAGCTCTTACATATCACTCCTCAGTGTCTTTGCTCTCCCTGTGCTCTTACATATCACTCATCTGTATCTTTGCTCTCCCTGTGCTTTTACATATCACTCCTCAGTGTCTTTGCTCTCCCTGTGCTCTTACATATCACTGTTCGGTGTCTTTGCTCTCCCTGTGCTCTTACATATCACTCCTCAGTGTCTTTGCTCTCCCTGTGCTCTTACATATCACTGTTCGGTGTCTTTGCTCTCCCTGTGCTCTTACATATCACTCCTCAGTGTCTTTGCTCTCCCTGTGCTCTTACATATCACTCCTTGGTGTCTTTGCTCTCCCTGTGCTCTTACATATCACTCCTTGGTGTCTTTGCTCTCCCTGTGCTCTTACATATCACTGTTCGGTGTCTTTGCTCCCCCTTTGCTCTTACATATCACTCCTCAGTGTCTTTGCTCTCCCTGTGCTCTTACATATCACTCCTCAGTGTCTTTGCTCTCCCTGTGCTCTTACATATCACTCCTCAGTGTCTTTGCTCTCCCTGTGCTCTTACATATCACTCCTTGGTGTCTTTGCTCTCCCTGTGCTCTTACATATCACTCCTTGGTGTCTTTGCTCTCCCTGTGCTCTTACATATCACTGTTCGGTGTCTTTGCTCCCCCTTTGCTCTTACATATCACTCCTCAGTGTCTTTGCTCTCCCTGTGCTCTTACATATCACTCCTCAGTGTCTTTGCTCTCCCTGTGCTCTTACATATCACTCCTCAGTGTCTTTGCTCTCCCTGAGCTCTTACATATCACTCCTCAGTGTCTTTGCTCTCCCTGTGCTCTTACATATCACTCATCTGTATCTTTGCTCTCCCTCTGCTCTTACATATCACTCCTCAGTGTCTTTGCTCTCCCTGTGCTCTTACATATCACTGTTCGGTATCTTTGCTCCCCCTTTGCTCTTACATATCACTCCTCAGTGTCTTTGCTCTCCCTGTGCTCTTACATATCACTCCTCAGTGTCTTTGCTCTCCCTGTGCTCTTACATATCACTCCTCGGTGTCTTTGCTCTCCCTGTGCTCTTACATATCACTGTTCGGTGTCTTTGCTCCCCCTTTGCTCTTACATATCACTCCTCAGTGTCTTTGCTCTCCCTGTGCTCTTACATATCACTCCTTGGTGTCTTTGCTCTCCCTGTGCTCTTACATATCACTCCTCGGTGTCTTTGCTCTCCCTGTGCTCTTACATATCACTCCTCAGTGTCTTTGCTCTCCCTGTGCTCTTACATATCACTCCTTGGTGTCTTTGCTCTCCCTGTGCTCTTACATATCACTCCTTGGTGTCTTTGCTCCCCCTTTGCTCTTACATATCACTCATCAGTGTCTTTGCTCTCCCTGTGCTCTTACATATCACTCCTTGGTGTCTTTGCTCTCCCTGTGCTCTTACATATCACTCCTCGGTGTCTTTGCTCTCCCTGTGCTCTTACATATCACTCCTCAGTGTCTTTGCTCTCCCTGTGCTCTTACATATCACTCCTTGGTGTCTTTGCTCTTCCTGTGCTCTTACATATCACTCCTCAGTGTCTTTGCTCTCCCTGTGCTCTTACATATCACTCCTCAGTGTCTTTGCTTTCCCTGTGCTCTTACATATCACTCCTCAGTGTCTTTGCTCTCCCTGAGCTCTTACATATCACTCCTCAGTGTCTTTGCTCTCCCTGTGCTCTTACATATCACTCATCTGTATCTTTGCTCTCCCTGTGCTCTTACATATCACTCCTCAGTGTCTTTGCTCTCCCTGTGCTCTTACATATCACTGTTCGGTGTCTTTGCTCTCCCTGTGCTCTTACATATCACTGTTCGGTGTCTTTGCTCTGCCTGTGCTCTTACATATCACTCCTCAGTGTCTTTGCTCTCCCTGAGCTCTTACATATCACTCCTCAGTGTCTTTGCTCTCCCTGTGCTCTTACATATCACTCATCTGTATCTTTGCTCTCCCTGTGCTCTTACATATCACTCCTCAGTGTCTTTGCTCTCCCTGTGCTCTTACATATCACTGTTCGGTGTCTTTGCTCTCCCTGTGCTCTTACATATCACTCCTCAGTGTCTTTGCTCTCCCTGTGCTCTTACATATCACTGTTCGGTGTCTTTGCTCTGCCTGTGCTCTTACATATCACTCCTCAGTGTCTTTGCTCTCCCTGTGCTCTTACATATCACTCCTCAGTGTCTTTGCTCTCCCTGTGCTCTTACATATCACTCCTCAGTGTCTTTGCTCTCCCTGTGCTCTTACATATCACTCCTCAGTGTCTTTGCTCTCCCTGTGCTCTTACATATCACTCCTTGGTGTCTTTGCTCTCCCTGTGCTCTTACATATCACTCCTTGGTGTCTTTGCTCTCCCTGTGCTCTTACATATCACTGTTCGGTGTCTTTGCTCCCCCGTTGCTCTTACATATCACTCCTCAGTGTCTTTGCTCTCCCTGTGCTCTTACATATCACTCCTCAGTGTCTTTGCTCTCCCTGTGCTCTTACATATCACTCCTCAGTGTCTTTGCTCTCCCTGAGCTCTTACATATCACTCCTCAGTGTCTTTGCTCTCCCTGTGCTCTTACATATCACTCATCTGTATCTTTGCTCTCCCTCTGCTCTTACATATCACTCCTCAGTGTCTTTGCTCTCCCTGTGCTCTTACATATCACTGTTCGGTGTCTTTGCTCCCCCTTTGCTCTTACATATCTTTCCTCAGTGTCTTTGCTCTCCCTGTGCTCTTACATATCACTCCTCAGTGTCTTTGCTCTCCCTGTGCTCTTACATATCACTCCTCGGTGTCTTTGCTCTCCCTGTGCTCTTACATATCACTGTTCGGTGTCTTTGCTCCCCCTTTGCTCTTACATATCACTCCTCAGTGTCTTTGCTCTCCCTGTGCTCTTACATATCACTCCTCAGTGTCTTTGCTCTCCCTGTGCTCTTACATATCACTCCTTGGTGTCTTTGCTCTCCCTGTGCTCTTACATATCACTCCTCGGTGTCTTTGCTCTCCCTGTGCTCTTACATATCACTCCTCAGTGTCTTTGCTCTCCCTGTGCTCTTACATATCACTCCTTGGTGTCTTTGCTCTCCCTGTGCTCTTACATATCACTCCTTGGTGTCTTTGCTCTCCCTGTGCTCTTACATATCACTCCTCAGTGTCTTTGCTCTCCCTGAGCTCTTACATATCACTCCTCAGTGTCTTTGCTCTCCCTGTGCTCTTACATATCACTCCTTGGTGTCTTTGCTCTCCCTGTGCTCTTACATATCACTCCTCGGTGTCTTTGCTCTCCCTGTGCTCTTACATATCACTCCTCAGTGTCTTTGCTCTCCCTGTGCTCTTACATATCACTCCTGAGTGTCTTTGCTCTTCCTGTGCTCTTACATATCACTCCTTGGTGTCTTTGCTCTCCCTGTGCTCTTACATATCACTCCTCAGGGTCTTTGCTATCCCTGTGCTCTTACATATCACTCCTCAGTGTCTTTGCTCTCCCTATGCTCTTACATATCACTCCTCAGTGTCTTTGCTCTTCCTGTGCTCTTACATATCACTCCTTGGTGTCTTTGCTCTCCCTCTGCTCTTACATATCACTCCTCAGTGTCTTTGCTCTCCCTGTGCTCTTACATATCACTGTTCGGTGTCTTTGCTCTCCCTGTGCTCTTACATATCACTGTTCGGTGTCTTTGCTCTCCCTGTGCTCTTACATATCACTGTTCGGTGTCTTTGCTCTCCCTGTGCTCTTACATATCACTCCTCAGTGTCTTTGCTCTCCCTGTGCTCTTACATATCACTCCTCAGTGTCTTTGCTATCCCTGTGCTCTTACATATCACTGTTCGGTGTCTTTGCTCCCCCTTTGCTCTTACATATCACTCCTCAGTGTCTTTGCTCTCCCTGTGCTCTTACATATCACTCATCTGTATCTTTGCTCTCCCTGTGCTCTTACATATCACTCCTCAGTGTCTTTGCTCTCCCTGTGCTCTTACATATCACTGTTCGGTGTCTTTGCTCTCCCTGTGCTCTTACATATCACTCCTCAGTGTCTTTGCTCTCCCTGTGCTCTTACATATCACTCATCTGTATCTTTGCTCTCCCTGTGCTCTTACATATCACTCCTCAGTGTCTTTGCTCTCCCTGTGCTCTTACATATCACTCCTCAGTGTCTTTGCTCTCCCTGTGCTCTTACATATCACTCCTCAGTGTCTTTGCTCTCCCTGTGCTCTTACATATCACTCCTCAGTGTCTTTGCTCTCCCTATGCCCTTACATATCACTCCTCATTGTCTTTGCTCTCCCTATGCCCTTACATATCACTCCTCATTGTCTTTGCTCTCCCTATGCCCTTACATATCACTCCTCATTGTCTTTGCTCTCCCTGTGCTCTTACATATCACTCCTTGGTGTCTTTGCTCTCCCTGTGCTCTTACATATCACTCCTTGGTGTCTTTGCTCTCCCTGTGCTCTTACATATCACTCCTCAGTGTCTTTGCTCTCCCTGTGCTCTTACATATCACTCCTGAGTGTCTTTGCTCTCCCTGTGCTCTTACATATCACTCCTTGGTGTCTTTGCTCTCCCTGTGCTCTTACATACCACTCCTTGGTGTCTTTGCTCTCCCTGTGCTCTTACATATCACTCCTGAGTGTCTTTGCTCTTCCTGTGCTCTTACATATCACTGTTCGGTGTCTTTGCTCCCCCTTTGCTCTTACATATCACTCCTCAGTGTCTTTGCTCTCCCTGTGCTCTCACATATCACTCCTCAGTGTCTTTGCTCTCCCTGTGCTCTTACATATCACTCCTCAGTGTCTTTGCTCTCCCTGTGCTCTTACATATCACTGTTCGGTGTCTTTGCTCCCCCTTTGCTCTTACATATCACTCCTCAGTGTCTTTGCTCTCGCTGTGCTCTTACATATCACTCCTCGGTGTCTTTGCTCTCCCTGTGCTCTTACATATCACTCCTCAGTGTCTTTGCTCTCCCTGTGCCCTTACATATCACTCCTCAGTGTCTTTGCTCTCGCTGTGCTCTTACATATCACTCCTCAGTGTCTTTGCTCTCGCTGTGCTCTTACATATCACTCCTCGGTGTCTTTGCTCTTCCTGTGCTCTTACATATCACTGTTCGGTGTCTTTGCTCTCCCTGTGCTCTTACATATCACTGTTCGGTGTCTTTGCTCCCCCTTTGCTCTTACATATCACTCCTCAGTGTCTTTGCTCTCCCTGTGCTCTTACATATCACTCCTCAGTGTCTTTGCTCTCCCTCTGCTCTTACATATCACTCATCTGTATCTTTGCTCTTCCTGTGCTCTTACATATCACTCCTCAGTGTCTTTGCTCTCCCTGTGCTCTTACATATCACTCCTCAGTGTCTTTGCTCTCCCTGTGCTCTTACATATCACTCCTCAGTGTCTTTGCTCTCCCTGAGCTCTTACATATCACTCCTCAGTGTCTTTGCTCTCCCTGTGCTCTTACATATCACTCATCTGTATCTTTGCTCTCCCTGTGCTTTTACATATCACTCCTCAGTGTCTTTGCTCTCCCTGTGCTCTTACATATCACTGTTCGGTGTCTTTGCTCTCCCTGTGCTCTTACATATCACTCCTCAGTGTCTTTGCTCTCCCTGTGCTCTTACATATCACTGTTCGGTGTCTTTGCTCTCCCTGTGCTCTTACATATCACTCCTCAGTGTCTTTGCTCTCCCTGTGCTCTTACATATCACTCCTTGGTGTCTTTGCTCTCCCTGTGCTCTTACATATCACTCCTTGGTGTCTTTGCTCTCCCTGTGCTCTTACATATCACTGTTCGGTGTCTTTGCTCCCCCTTTGCTCTTACATATCACTCCTCAGTGTCTTTGCTCTCCCTGTGCTCTTACATATCACTCCTCAGTGTCTTTGCTCTCCCTGTGCTCTTACATATCACTCCTCAGTGTCTTTGCTCTCCCTGTGCTCTTACATATCACTCCTTGGTGTCTTTGCTCTCCCTGTGCTCTTACATATCACTCCTTGGTGTCTTTGCTCTCCCTGTGCTCTTACATATCACTGTTCGGTGTCTTTGCTCCCCCTTTGCTCTTACATATCACTCCTCAGTGTCTTTGCTCTCCCTGTGCTCTTACATATCACTCCTCAGTGTCTTTGCTCTCCCTGTGCTCTTACATATCACTCCTCAGTGTCTTTGCTCTCCCTGAGCTCTTACATATCACTCCTCAGTGTCTTTGCTCTCCCTGTGCTCTTACATATCACTCATCTGTATCTTTGCTCTCCCTGAGCTCTTACATATCACTCCTCAGTGTCTTTGCTCTCCCTGTGCTCTTACATATCACTCATCTGTATCTTTGCTCTCCCTGTGCTTTTACATATCACTCCTCAGTGTCTTTGCTCTCCCTGTGCTCTTACATATCACTGTTCGGTGTCTTTGCTCTCCCTGTGCTCTTACATATCACTCCTCAGTGTCTTTGCTCTCCCTGTGCTCTTACATATCACTGTTCGGTGTCTTTGCTCTCCCTGTGCTCTTACATATCACTCCTCAGTGTCTTTGCTCTCCCTGTGCTCTTACATATCACTCCTTGGTGTCTTTGCTCTCCCTGTGCTCTTACATATCACTCCTTGGTGTCTTTGCTCTCCCTGTGCTCTTACATATCACTGTTCGGTGTCTTTGCTCCCCCTTTGCTCTTACATATCACTCCTCAGTGTCTTTGCTCTCCCTGTGCTCTTACATATCACTCCTCAGTGTCTTTGCTCTCCCTGTGCTCTTACATATCACTCCTCAGTGTCTTTGCTCTCCCTGTGCTCTTACATATCACTCCTTGGTGTCTTTGCTCTCCCTGTGCTCTTACATATCACTCCTTGGTGTCTTTGCTCTCCCTGTGCTCTTACATATCACTGTTCGGTGTCTTTGCTCCCCCTTTGCTCTTACATATCACTCCTCAGTGTCTTTGCTCTCCCTGTGCTCTTACATATCACTCCTCAGTGTCTTTGCTCTCCCTGTGCTCTTACATATCACTCCTCAGTGTCTTTGCTCTCCCTGAGCTCTTACATATCACTCCTCAGTGTCTTTGCTCTCCCTGTGCTCTTACATATCACTCATCTGTATCTTTGCTCTCCCTCTGCTCTTACATATCACTCCTCAGTGTCTTTGCTCTCCCTGTGCTCTTACATATCACTGTTCGGTATCTTTGCTCCCCCTTTGCTCTTACATATCACTCCTCAGTGTCTTTGCTCTCCCTGTGCTCTTACATATCACTCCTCAGTGTCTTTGCTCTCCCTGTGCTCTTACATATCACTCCTCGGTGTCTTTGCTCTCCCTGTGCTCTTACATATCACTGTTCGGTGTCTTTGCTCCCCCTTTGCTCTTACATATCACTCCTCAGTGTCTTTGCTCTCCCTGTGCTCTTACATATCACTCCTTGGTGTCTTTGCTCTCCCTGTGCTCTTACATATCACTCCTCGGTGTCTTTGCTCTCCCTGTGCTCTTACATATCACTCCTCAGTGTCTTTGCTCTCCCTGTGCTCTTACATATCACTCCTTGGTGTCTTTGCTCTCCCTGTGCTCTTACATATCACTCCTTGGTGTCTTTGCTCCCCCTTTGCTCTTACATATCACTCCTCAGTGTCTTTGCTCTCCCTGTGCTCTTACATATCACTCCTTGGTGTCTTTGCTCTCCCTGTGCTCTTACATATCACTCCTCGGTGTCTTTGCTCTCCCTGTGCTCTTACATATCACTCCTCAGTGTCTTTGCTCTCCCTGTGCTCTTACATATCACTCCTTGGTGTCTTTGCTCTTCCTGTGCTCTTACATATCACTCCTCAGTGTCTTTGCTCTCCCTGTGCTCTTACATATCACTCCTCAGTGTCTTTGCTTTCCCTGTGCTCTTACATATCACTCCTCAGTGTCTTTGCTCTCCCTGAGCTCTTACATATCACTCCTCAGTGTCTTTGCTCTCCCTGTGCTCTTACATATCACTCATCTGTATCTTTGCTCTCCCTGTGCTCTTACATATCACTCCTCAGTGTCTTTGCTCTCCCTGTGCTCTTACATATCACTGTTCGGTGTCTTTGCTCTCCCTGTGCTCTTACATATCACTCCTCAGTGTCTTTGCTCTCCCTGTGCTCTTACATATCACTGTTCGGTGTCTTTGCTCTGCCTGTGCTCTTACATATCACTCCTCAGTGTCTTTGCTCTCCCTGTGCTCTTACATATCACTCCTCAGTGTCTTTGCTCTCCCTGTGCTCTTACATATCACTCCTCAGTGTCTTTGCTCTCCCTGTGCTCTTACATATCACTCCTCAGTGTCTTTGCTCTCCCTGTGCTCTTACATATCACTCCTTGGTGTCTTTGCTCTCCCTGTGCTCTTACATATCACTCCTTGGTGTCTTTGCTCTCCCTGTGCTCTTACATATCACTGTTCGGTGTCTTTGCTCCCCCGTTGCTCTTACATATCACTCCTCAGTGTCTTTGCTCTCCCTGTGCTCTTACATATCACTCCTCAGTGTCTTTGCTCTCCCTGTGCTCTTACATATCACTCCTCAGTGTCTTTGCTCTCCCTGAGCTCTTACATATCACTCCTCAGTGTCTTTGCTCTCCCTGTGCTCTTACATATCACTCATCTGTATCTTTGCTCTCCCTCTGCTCTTACATATCACTCCTCAGTGTCTTTGCTCTCCCTGTGCTCTTACATATCACTGTTCGGTGTCTTTGCTCCCCCTTTGCTCTTACATATCTTTCCTCAGTGTCTTTGCTCTCCCTGTGCTCTTACATATCACTCCTCAGTGTCTTTGCTCTCCCTGTGCTCTTACATATCACTCCTCGGTGTCTTTGCTCTCCCTGTGCTCTTACATATCACTGTTCGGTGTCTTTGCTCCCCCTTTGCTCTTACATATCACTCCTCAGTGTCTTTGCTCTCCCTGTGCTCTTACATATCACTCCTCAGTGTCTTTGCTCTCCCTGTGCTCTTACATATCACTCCTTGGTGTCTTTGCTCTCCCTGTGCTCTTACATATCACTCCTCGGTGTCTTTGCTCTCCCTGTGCTCTTACATATCACTCCTCAGTGTCTTTGCTCTCCCTGTGCTCTTACATATCACTCCTTGGTGTCTTTGCTCTCCCTGTGCTCTTACATATCACTCCTTGGTGTCTTTGCTCTCCCTGTGCTCTTACATATCACTCCTCAGTGTCTTTGCTCTCCCTGAGCTCTTACATATCACTCCTCAGTGTCTTTGCTCTCCCTGTGCTCTTACATATCACTCCTTGGTGTCTTTGCTCTCCCTGTGCTCTTACATATCACTCCTCGGTGTCTTTGCTCTCCCTGTGCTCTTACATATCACTCCTCAGTGTCTTTGCTCTCCCTGTGCTCTTACATATCACTCCTGAGTGTCTTTGCTCTTCCTGTGCTCTTACATATCACTCCTTGGTGTCTTTGCTCTCCCTGTGCTCTTACATATCACTCCTCAGGGTCTTTGCTATCCCTGTGCTCTTACATATCACTCCTCAGTGTCTTTGCTCTCCCTATGCTCTTACATATCACTCCTCGGTGTCTTTGCTCTTCCTGTGCTCTTACATATCACTCCTTGGTGTCTTTGCTCTCCCTCTGCTCTTACATATCACTCCTCAGTGTCTTTGCTCTCCCTGTGCTCTTACATATCACTGTTCGGTGTCTTTGCTCTCCCTGTGCTCTTACATATCACTGTTCGGTGTCTTTGCTCTCCCTGTGCTCTTACATATCACTGTTCGGTGTCTTTGCTCTCCCTGTGCTCTTACATATCACTCCTCAGTGTCTTTGCTCTCCCTGTGCTCTTACATATCACTCCTCAGTGTCTTTGCTATCCCTGTGCTCTTACATATCACTGTTCGGTGTCTTTGCTCCCCCTTTGCTCTTACATATCACTCCTCAGTGTCTTTGCTCTCCCTGTGCTCTTACATATCACTCATCTGTATCTTTGCTCTCCCTGTGCTCTTACATATCACTCCTCAGTGTCTTTGCTCTCCCTGTGCTCTTACATATCACTGTTCGGTGTCTTTGCTCTCCCTGTGCTCTTACATATCACTCCTCAGTGTCTTTGCTCTCCCTGTGCTCTTACATATCACTCATCTGTATCTTTGCTCTCCCTGTGCTCTTACATATCACTCCTCAGTGTCTTTGCTCTCCCTGTGCTCTTACATATCACTCCTCAGTGTCTTTGCTCTCCCTGTGCTCTTACATATCACTCCTCAGTGTCTTTGCTCTCCCTGTGCTCTTACATATCACTCCTCAGTGTCTTTGCTCTCCCTATGCCCTTACATATCACTCCTCATTGTCTTTGCTCTCCCTATGCCCTTACATATCACTCCTCATTGTCTTTGCTCTCCCTATGCCCTTACATATCACTCCTCATTGTCTTTGCTCTCCCTGTGCTCTTACATATCACTCCTTGGTGTCTTTGCTCTCCCTGTGCTCTTACATATCACTCCTTGGTGTCTTTGCTCTCCCTGTGCTCTTACATATCACTCCTCAGTGTCTTTGCTCTCCCTGTGCTCTTACATATCACTCCTGAGTGTCTTTGCTCTCCCTGTGCTCTTACATATCACTCCTTGGTGTCTTTGCTCTCCCTGTGCTCTTACATATCACTCCTTGGTGTCTTTGCTCTCCCTGTGCTCTTACATATCACTCCTGAGTGTCTTTGCTCTTCCTGTGCTCTTACATATCACTGTTCGGTGTCTTTGCTCCCCCTTTGCTCTTACATATCACTCCTCAGTGTCTTTGCTCTCCCTGTGCTCTTACATATCACTCCTCAGTGTCTTTGCTCTCCCTGTGCTCTTACATATCACTCCTCAGTGTCTTTGCTCTCCCTGTGCTCTTACATATCACTGCTCGGTGTCTTTGCTCCCCCTTTGCTCTTACATATCACTCCTCAGTGTCTTTGCTCTCGCTGTGCTCTTACATATCACTCCTCGGTGTCTTTGCTCTCCCTGTGCTCTTACATATCACTCCTCAGTGTCTTTGCTCTCCCTGTGCCCTTACATATCACTCCTCAGTGTCTTTGCTCTCGCTGTGCTCTTACATATCACTCCTCAGTGTCTTTGCTCTCGCTGTGCTCTTACATATCACTCCTCGGTGTCTTTGCTCTTCCTGTGCTCTTACATATCACTGTTCGGTGTCTTTGCTCTCCCTGTGCTCTTACATATCACTGTTCGGTGTCTTTGCTCCCCCTTTGCTCTTACATATCACTCCTCAGTGTCTTTGCTCTCCCTGTGCTCTTACATATCACTCCTCAGTGTCTTTGCTCTCCCTCTGCTCTTACATATCACTCATCTGTATCTTTGCTCTTCCTGTGCTCTTACATATCACTCCTCAGTGTCTTTGCTCTCCCTGTGCTCTTACATATCACTCCTCAGTGTCTTTGCTCTCCCTGTGCTCTTACATATCACTCCTCAGTGTCTTTGCTCTCCCTGAGCTCTTACATATCACTCCTCAGTGTCTTTGCTCTCCCTGTGTTCTTACATATCACTCATCTGTATCTTTGCTCTCCCTGTGCTTTTACATATCACTCCTCAGTGTCTTTGCTCTCCCTGTGCTCTTACATATCACTGTTCGGTGTCTTTGCTCTCCCTGTGCTCTTACATATCACTCCTCAGTGTCTTTGCTCTCCCTGTGCTCTTACATATCACTCCTCAGTGTCTTTGCTCTCCCTGTGCTCTTACATATCACTCCTTGGTGTCTTTGCTCTCCCTGTGCTCTTACATATCACTCCTTGGTGTCTTTGCTCTCCCTGTGCTCTTACATATCACTGTTCGGTGTCTTTGCTCCCCCTTTGCTCTTACATATCACTCCTCAGTGTCTTTGCTCTCCCTGTGCTCTTACATATCACTCCTCAGTGTCTTTGCTCTCCCTGTGCTCTTACATATCACTCCTCAGTGTCTTTGCTCTCCCTGTGCTCTTACATATCACTCCTTGGTGTCTTTGCTCTCCCTGTGCTCTTACATATCACTCCTTGGTGTCTTTGCTCTCCCTGTGCTCTTACATATCACTGTTCGGTGTCTTTGCTCCCCCTTTGCTCTTACATATCACTCCTCAGTGTCTTTGCTCTCCCTGTGCTCTTACATATCACTCCTCAGTGTCTTTGCTCTCCCTGTGCTCTTACATATCACTCCTCAGTGTCTTTGCTCTCCCTGAGCTCTTACATATCACTCCTCAGTGTCTTTGCTCTCCCTGTGCTCTTACATATCACTCATCTGTATCTTTGCTCTCCCTCTGCTCTTACATATCACTCCTCAGTGTCTTTGCTCTCCCTGTGCTCTTACATATCACTGTTCGGTATCTTTGCTCCCCCTTTGCTCTTACATATCACTCCTCAGTGTCTTTGCTCTCCCTGTGCTCTTACATATCACTCCTCAGTGTCTTTGCTCTCCCTGTGCTCTTACATATCACTCCTCGGTGTCTTTGCTCTCCCTGTGCTCTTACATATCACTGTTCGGTGTCTTTGCTCCCCCTTTGCTCTTACATATCACTCCTCAGTGTCTTTGCTCTCCCTGTGCTCTTACATATCACTCCTTGGTGTCTTTGCTCTCCCTGTGCTCTTACATATCACTCCTCAGTGTCTTTGCTCTCCCTGTGCTCTTACATATCACTGTTCGGTGTCTTTGCTCCCCCTTTGCTCTTACATATCACTCCTCAGTGTCTTTGCTCTCGCTGTGCTCTTACATATCACTCCTCGGTGTCTTTGCTCTCCCTGTGCTCTTACATATCACTCCTCAGTGTCTTTGCTCTCCCTGTGCTCTTACATATCACTGTTCGGTGTCTTTGCTCTCCCTGTGCTCTTACATATCACTCCTCGGTGTCTTTGCTCTCCCTGTGCTCTTACATATCACTCCTCAGTGTCTTTGCTCTCCCTGTGCCCTTACATATCACTCCTCAGTGTCTTTGCTCTCGCTGTGCTCTTACATATCACTCCTCAGTGTCTTTGCTCTCGCTGTGCTCTTACATATCACTCCTCGGTGTCTTTGCTCTTCCTGTGCTCTTACATATCACTGTTCGGTGTCTTTGCTCTCCCTGTGCTCTTACATATCACTGTTCGGTGTCTTTGCTCCCCCTTTGCTCTTACATATCACTCCTCAGTGTCTTTGCTCTCCCTGTGCTCTTACATATCACTCCTCAGTGTCTTTGCTCTCCCTGTGCTCTTACATATCACTCCTCAGTGTCTTTGCTCTCCCTGAGCTCTTACATATCACTCCTCAGTGTCTTTGCTCTCCCTGTGCTCTTACATATCACTCATCTGTATCTTTGCTCTCCCTCTGCTCTTACATATCACTCCTCAGTGTCTTTGCTCTCCCTGTGCTCTTACATATCACTGTTCGGTATCTTTGCTCCCCCTTTGCTCTTACATATCACTCCTCAGTGTCTTTGCTCTCCCTGTGCTCTTACATATCACTCCTCAGTGTCTTTGCTCTCCCTGTGCTCTTACATATCACTCCTCGGTGTCTTTGCTCTCCCTGTGCTCTTACATATCACTGTTCGGTGTCTTTGCTCCCCCTTTGCTCTTACATATCACTCCTCAGTGTCTTTGCTCTCCCTGTGCTCTTACATATCACTCCTTGGTGTCTTTGCTCTCCCTGTGCTCTTACATATCACTCCTCGGTGTCTTTGCTCTCCCTGTGCTCTTACATATCACTCCTCAGTGTCTTTGCTCTCCCTGTGCTCTTACATATCACTCCTTGGTGTCTTTGCTCTCCCTGTGCTCTTACATATCACTCCTTGGTGTCTTTGCTCCCCCTTTGCTCTTACATATCACTCCTCAGTGTCTTTGCTCTCCCTGTGCTCTTACATATCACTCCTTGGTGTCTTTGCTCTCCCTGTGCTCTTACATATCACTCCTCGGTGTCTTTGCTCTCCCTGTGCTCTTACATATCACTCCTCAGTGTCTTTGCTCTCCCTGTGCTCTTACATATCACTCCTTGGTGTCTTTGCTCTTCCTGTGCTCTTACATATCACTCCTCAGTGTCTTTGCTCTCCCTGTGCTCTTACATATCACTCCTCAGTGTCTTTGCTTTCCCTGTGCTCTTACATATCACTCCTCAGTGTCTTTGCTCTCCCTGAGCTCTTACATATCACTCCTCAGTGTCTTTGCTCTCCCTGTGCTCTTACATATCACTGTTCGGTGTCTTTGCTCTCCCTGTGCTCTTACATATCACTGTTCGGTGTCTTTGCTCTCCCTGTGCTCTTACATATCACTCCTCAGTGTCTTTGCTCTCCCTGTGCTCTTACATATCACTCCTCAGTGTCTTTGCTCTCCCTGTGCTCTTACATATCACTCCTCAGTGTCTTTGCTCTCCCTGTGCTCTTACATATCACTCCTCAGTGTCTTTGCTCTCCCTGTGCTCTTACATATCACTCCTTGGTGTCTTTGCTCTCCCTGTGCTCTTACATATCACTCCTTGGTGTCTTTGCTCTCCCTGTGCTCTTACATATCACTGTTCGGTGTCTTTGCTCCCCCTTTGCTCTTACATATCACTCCTCAGTGTCTTTGCTCTCCCTGTGCTCTTACATATCACTCATCAGTGTCTTTGCTCTCCCTGTGCTCTTACATATCACTCCTCAGTGTCTTTGCTCTCCCTGAGCTCTTACATATCACTCCTCAGTGTCTTTGCTCTCCCTGTGCTCTTACATATCACTCATCTGTATCTTTGCTCTCCCTCTGCTCTTACATATCACTCCTCAGTGTCTTTGCTCTCCCTGTGCTCTTACATATCACTGTTCGGTGTCTTTGCTCCCCCTTTGCTCTTACATATCACTCCTCAGTGTCTTTGCTCTCCCTGTGCTCTTACATATCACTCCTCAGTGTCTTTGCTCTCCCTGTGCTCTTACATATCACTCCTCGGTGTCTTTGCTCTCCCTGTGCTCTTACATATCACTGTTCGGTGTCTTTGCTCCCCCTTTGCTCTTACATATCACTCCTCAGTGTCTTTGCTCTCCCTGTGCTCTTACATATCACTCCTCAGTGTCTTTGCTCTCCCTGTGCTCTTACATATCACTCCTTGGTGTCTTTGCTCTCCCTGTGCTCTTACATATCACTCCTCGGTGTCTTTGCTCTCCCTGTGCTCTTACATATCACTCCTCAGTGTCTTTGCTCTCCCTGTGCTCTTACATATCACTCCTTGGTGTCTTTGCTCTCCCTGTGCTCTTACATATCACTCCTTGGTGTCTTTGCTCTCCCTGTGCTCTTACATATCACTCCTCAGTGTCTTTGCTCTCCCTGAGCTCTTACATATCACTCCTCAGTGTCTTTGCTCTCCCTGTGCTCTTACATATCACTCCTTGGTGTCTTTGCTCTCCCTGTGCTCTTACATATCACTCCTCGGTGTCTTTGCTCTCCCTGTGCTCTTACATATCACTCCTCAGTGTCTTTGCTCTCCCTGTGCTCTTACATATCACTCCTTGGTGTCTTTGCTCTCCCTGTGCTCTTACATATCACTCCTTGGTGTCTTCGCTCTCCCTGTGCTCTTACATATCACTCCTCAGTGTCTTTGCTCTCCCTGAGGTCTTACATATCACTCCTCAGTGTCTTTGCTCTCCCTGTGCTCTTACATATCACTCCTCGGTGTCTTTGCTCTCCCTGAGCTCTTACATATCACTCCTTGGTGTCTTTGCTCTCCCTGTGCTCTTACATATCACTCCTCGGTGCCTGTGCTCTTACATATCACTCCTCGGTGTCTTTGAAGTGTGAAACTTGTCAGCTCCGCACTCTTCCACCATGAAAGACATGAACCTGACCCCCTCCCCTCCCCTCCCTACCTTCTGTGGAGGACCATTGCATCGGCCACCTTAACCCCCACACGCTTTCTCCCTCCCCTATACCCATCCTCACCTTGCCAGAGAAACTATTCATCGCCTCTTCAACAAAGACAGGAGCAGGCAGACAATAAGACGCTTGAAGAGGAGCAGGCACGCAGGAGAAGTGTGAGGAAAGCGAAACGTGCAGACACAATATGATGCGCGAGACAGGCAGCTTTAAGTAGGTTAAGGTTTACTCCCCGCAAGAAAGTTTCAACGACTGCCATAAAAATGAGCGGGAACCTCAAATGTCATTGGGAAAATAAAGCAGCACAGAAAAATGTAGTGGTCGACTAAACCTTTCAAAGGTGCTCCTGCATTTCATATATTGTGGGTGTTTCTGAAATGTTAAAGTTGTTCCAACACACAGTTAAATGTAAGGCTCCTAACCAGCATACAGAGACTGATCACTAATTTAACTCCGGACAAACATCGTCCTCGCTAATCTGCATAATTTACAGTGACGCAGTAATTGCAAATTTACAATGAAACGCACACTTCACATACCAAATCTCGGTATGAAGCTCAAATGCAATGCCGATTTAAACACTGGACATAGGCGATCACCTGATCAAAACGCCAAGCACGTTCGTCTCCCTATCCTGGTGCAGTTAGAGAAAAGTAGTGCACAGCATACTGTGAAAAGTCACGTGGGCAAAAGTTCGCACATATCTAAATCAAAACAAACCCACGCCAGATAACATTTCAACACAATGAAATGCCATTTACAATTAATTGGGCGATACTGTGGGATTTCACTGCTTTGAGTAGTTTTAGAAGTGGCAGTCTAAGCATATTTCAGAATATTTTAAATACAGAGTCAGTCAAATATTAGGTGAAGAATCCAAAAATTAATCCACGCCAATACTTAAAATAACGAGCAAATGTGACGTTATTCATTCAAAAAAAAGATATTGGTTCTGACTGAGCAGCACGCATATGATAAAATCACGCTTTCATTTCAGTAAATTAATTTACCACTGAAAACCTTAAATAAAGTTCTAGTATTACCGTCCGCCATACGAGCGAATACATAAATGGTGGTACTTTTGCCACCTCGTGTGAAGAGTAAATGAAAACTGCGGCATGTGCCCCTCACTTTTTAACTCGCGCACCACATGCAAGTCTAGCACAGATGTTAAACACGGGTGAAATGGGGTCTCTCGCCACGCTTCTCATTACTTCACGTCTGAGAGACCCAGCTGTTCCAGCGCTTTCACGAAGGCAACAATAATCGCCAGTGACACCAGAACCACTATCATTCGCTTGTTGTACTCGGAGGGCGGGGAGGGGGGGGAGAGGAGGGGGGTTGTGGTGGTGGTGGTAGGGGATGGTCGCGCGAGAAAGAAGATTAAAATAAAAAAACTTAACGGGTCTGCGCCACCTCTGCAGTCGCGGCTCGCAGGGGGTAGGGGAGTGTCTCACGGAAGTAGGAGGGGGGGGGGGGGGAGGAGGGTATTAAGATAACATCTTAAATCCTACCTGAGGTCCTGAGCCGGTCCGCACCGCCCGAGTCCGTTGGCGCCTACTGCCCCTCCAGTAGCGCCAGGATGGGCTTAGGGCACGGCTAATCTTCGCCCGCCGCATGCCCATTAGGAGCCCAAAAGGCTCCTAATGGGCATGTGCAAAAAAGTCAAAACACAAGTGCGCATGTGTGGGCACGGTGCGAAAATTCGCACTCCGTCCCCACTCATGCGCACTTGTGCTGCTGCATGCCCCCCTGTGACGTCTGACTAACAACCATGTCAGTCAACAGAACGCTGGACCGCCCACCCCCCTCAGACTCTGAAGGGGGTGGGCGGTCCTACGCCATGCCAACTGACATGATTGTCAGTTCTCCTTCGGCCGTTGCAGCAGCTGCGGGCGGGGGGTGGCTACGCCCATACGCCCCAATGGACACACCGCACCTGACTTGATGTGCGCCGGTGCGTGCTTTCGTTATTCCAGGTTCCTTGGCCGCGGGAACGGTTTGCGCTCCTTACACATCTGTTATGTCCACACAACACGACTCTATGACCAGTGCAGGGGTCGTGGAACCAACACCAAGGCCTATAGCAATGAAGACACAGACACGGGTGTGCGTTGCTCTTCGTCTTCCATGCCGTCACCAACTGGCGTACGTGCGTGCGTAGACGCTATTTATTAGAACCAATGTCACGTGACTGTGACGTGTTCCGTCGGTTACGCCACCGACTAGAACACTACATTCCTCCCCAACAAACATAAAACAACCATCAATAACAATGCCATAGTCTTTCAATGCGCATGCATATGTAGTCTGTAAGTCGCAAGCGTTTCTTCATGATGGAATGCTACTCAGGATAATAAAAATAAGAACAGTCTTACATTACATAGTCTTTCAGGCGACTGGAGGGCACCGGGTTCTGTCGCAGCCTGTATTGGGACAGTCCTCGGCTCTGGGTCTCACCAACACTGGACTCTTCCTCGACTCCACTGCTTTCAGGTACCGGCTCTAGTCCTGGGTCACTGCGATCAACGTCCTCACTGTCCTTGTTACCACCTCAACGTGGAGTTTCATTTGGAGCAGGTGGAGCTTCGGTGGAATTGAACAGGTCTGAGGGAGCCTGAGGGCTACTGGGGTTTCTGACCGGTGATGGCGCGGAGCCCTGGGCCATCATGGGTGTCACTGGCTTCCGAGATCTGGTATTTCTTGAAATGCGACACGTTGTGGGTTACCCTTTCCCGGCCTCGGGTTGCAGTAATTCGTGTGCCTTTAACGCTGATGACGGTCCATGGATCGGATTCGTAGGGGAGACGGAACTTGCCACTGGTGACCCTATTCTTCATTATCACCACGTCCCCTCGGGCAATCTGGGATTGCTGGGACCTTTTCCGTCGACTGGTTTGCGCATAGGATCTTTGTCGGCGGGACTCCACCTGACATTCATCAGGAGGTGCAGGCTGCCATTGCGGATGGTGAGATATTGAATCTGTGATCACACGTCCCATGAGCAAATGTCCGGGAGCAACACCTGTGGTGGAGTGGGGGGTCTGCCGATAGCTTCTCAGGAATGTAAAGATGGCCAGTTCGACGGAGTGACCCTTGTCATGGGCAATCCTAATGACCTTGTTGAGAGTTCACATAAACCTTTCGGCCTCACCATTAGCTTGCGGCCATCTTGGAGTGATCCGCCGATGCCGGATGCCTAGTGCGTTCAAGTAGTTGGCCAGTTCCTGTCCTTGGAATGGAGGTCCGTTATCAGTTCGGAGTTCTCTTATGATTCCATGTGCTGCCATGATCTTTTCTAGCTTCGGAATCAGTTCTGCAGCGGTGGTTGTGGACACGATTTCTACCTCCGGATACTTGGAGTGATCATCTATTAATACCATGGTGTGGCGACCATCGGGAAGGCTGCCAAAATCAAGACTCACACATGTCCAGGGAGATTTGGGTCGTGGTTCCACCAGGATCGGGGCTGGTCTGGGGAATTCTCCAGTTACTTGGCATGCGGCACAGGACCTGACGGTGGCCTCGACGAGATCATCCATCAATGGAAACCACACCTTTGTCCTAAGGCGCGATTTCGTCTTCACCATGCCTTGATGGCCTGCATGAGCTAGTTGAACCACTTGGTCTGTCAACAATGATGGTATTACCAGACGATGTCCTCGTAGTAGACACCCCGTGTGGTCTTCATTCAGCTCCTCTCGCACGTGGTACAGACTGTCCATTATGCGTTGGGCCCCAGGAGTCAGGATCTTCCACTCCTCTTTTGCCTTGTGCCAGTTCCCTGTCTGCGCAGCCACAATGGCTCGCTGAAGGCATTCATCTCTTCTCGTGGCTTCTGCGATGTGTTCTATGGATATGGGCAGCAGGCATGAGTGGGCAGTGATGCACCTTACATATTCTTCCGTGTCAGCGGCATCCTCCATTTCCTCCCTAGTGGCTGCTCGGGGGTGTCGTGATAAGTAATCGGCAGGGTTGCGGGACCCGGGCTGGTACTCCACCCGGCAGTTGTAGTTTTGGAGCTGTAGCATACATTTTTCAATGTGGGCGGTGGTTTGGTGGAGGTCCCGGAAAACAACGCAACCAGTGGTTTGTGATCTGTGGCAACGACAAATGGTTTGCCATATACATACAGATGAAAGTGTCGGCACCCCCAATGTATTGCGATCGCCTCTTTTTCCATTTGGGAGTATCTCTGCTCCGTCTCTGTAAGGGACCGACTAGCAAACGCCACGGGGATCCAATCTTCATCCGCTCGCTGACGCTGCATCAGTACTGCCCCTAACCCAACAGGACCAGCGTCTACCGCTACCAATGTTAGTTTCCGTGGGTCAAAGAAAGCCAATGTGGTTGCAGCTGACAGGGCCTCTTTGATGTCACAAAAGGCTTTGTCCTGTTCCAGGCCCCATCTCCACGGCGTGGCTTCTTTGGTTAGTTCTCTCAGAGGTAAAGTCAGATTGGCCAGTCCCTCTCATGAATCTCCCACAATAATTTACCATTCCCAGAAAACTTCGGACTTCGGTGACGGTGGTGGGGGGAGTGGCCTCTTTGATATCTTTCACTTTCTCCGGATCCAGGTTTACCCCGTTGATAGAGAATGTGTATCCGAACAATTGTATTTTCCGCTTCAGGAATTCACATTTTTCCCGGTGCAGTGACAGCCCTGCATCCCGTAGTTTGCGGAGTACCTGTGTCAGGCGATTGTTATGTTCTGGTATGGTTCTCGCGTGTATCATGATGTCATCACTGACATTTATCACCCCGGGGATGTCAGCAATGAGTTCCTGTATTACATTTTGGAAGACCTCCGCCGCGCTCGAAATCCCAAAACTCAGGCGAGTGTACCTTCGAAACCCCAGGTGTGTTGAAAACGTGGTGATGTTACGTGAGGATTCATCCAGTACCAGCTGGTGGTAGCCTGATCGCAGATCCAGTTTGGAGAACCAGCACGCTCCCGCCATTTCACCTATGAGGTCGTCGATAGTAGGGGTGATGTGGCGTTCCCGCTTGATGGCGGCGTTGGGAAGCCGCATGTCTACGCATATCCGGACCGCCCCCGGCTGCTTGGGTTTCTGCGTGACCCCGATCGGCGAGACCCAGGGGGTTGGGCCGGTTACTTTCTCAATTATTCCTGCATTTTCGAGCTTCTTCAGTTCTTCTTCGACCAACGGTCTCAGGTGGAACGCTATTCGGCGATGCCTCAGACCTACAGGTTGCACGGTGTTATCAATGTGAAGGTGGATTTCCTTCCCACAGAATTTTCCAATCCCCATGAACACCTCGGCAAAGTCCATCAGTAGTTGTTGGATGGATTCCTGATGTACTCCGAACGCGAAGGATACAACTCCTAGGTCTTCAGCCGCTTTGCACCCTAGCAGCATGCCCTGTCCGTCTTCGGACACAAATACATTGGCAGTGACCAAACGTTCTCCATGGGATATTGAGGTCTTGAATTTTCCCTTGATCTTTAGGGGAGTGTTTTGCCCATATGCGAACACAGTGATGGCTGATGGGAGTATAGCCGGCGGTGGATTCAGAGTTTTGTACATGGCCGATGCCTTTAGGTTGATGGTCGCCCCTGTGTCTACGAGGACCAGGAACTCTTGCGTGCCGATCCTGACACCACACTGGGGTAAGCTTCTGGTCTTGCGGGCGGCGGTGCCAACCATGTGTACTTTGTGCACCGTGCGCTCTTCCTCCTCGTCATCATCCATATCACTTTGGGCCTGGTCTCCTTCTGGCACCGCATTTACAGTCTGGCGTGGTTTCCTAAATTTCTTCGCTCGACAAACTTTTTCGAAATGATTGAAACGGCTGCAGCCCGAACACCGCTTTCCTCTTGCGGGGCACTCTGCCGGTGTGTGTTGTGGTCCCCAACAGTAACCGCATGACTTGGGTTGGTCTGCTGGAGGTGCTCCAAAACCCTTCTTGGCCCATTTTGTCGGGGATTTAACCATGACTCTGTTGACTGGTTCCGCTTTCACCGGCGCAGAGAGGGCGGCCTCCATGTGCGCAGCCCGGGCTTTCGATAGTTCCTTGGTGCGCCCTAACGTTAGAATATCTGCCAGTGGCTTGCCCGATTCTTCGAGAATTCTCTCCCGCAGTTTGGCAGAGGTGCAGCCTTGGATGATCTGGCCCCGAATCTCTTCGGTGACATCAGCAAATCCGCACGTGGACGCCAGGCTCTTCAGGCGCGCATGATAGGTATCTAACGACTCTTCTGGCAGTTGTCGTGCCTGCCTGAATATGAACCTCTCATAGTCCTGGTTAGCCATGGGCTCAAAATGCGCGTTCAAGGCGTTGATTAGCGTGTGATGATTCTTGGGAGTGGCTTCCACTAAGGTCTTTGCGATGTGGTGGACGTCTTTGCCTCCTAGATGGAGGATCATGGCCCTTTTTTGTTCTTTATGGACTTTGGTGGCTTCGAAGAAGATTGTTAATCGGTCCACCCAGTCTTTCCACCTGGGGGCTAATGAGGATGGGGAGCCCTCCACCACAAATGGCTCAATGGGGGGTATTGTGGCCATGCTGGGATCTGCGCACGTTGTGTTCGAGGTGTGGATTGACTCGTTTCCTTGAACTTGATCTGACACGCTACCCCTTACGTCGTCTACCCTTCCGTGGGGTGCTTACGATCTCTGGTGTGGCCAAATGCTTGGTGGGCAATACCTCGGCCAGCCGGGGTGTTGGTGGATGTCGCGCTTATTGCCCCGATGTCCGGGGGTGACGATTCTAGCACCTCGGTGCGATGTCCTGTGCAGTGGAAGAGATCGCCCCTCCCCCACTCGCCGTGAGCCACGTGGCGCTGGGCCTCGAGTAGGCCAAGACCCGATCCTCAAGCGTGAGGGCCAGCGCACCTCACCTGGTGGCTTTGCACACTGTCACTGCAGTTGCGGGAGTCCTTCTTCCCTCCGATGCATGGCGACAACCGCACTTTGGTGAGGGGTCCGCCGGGCACGAGCGCCGCGAGCCGGTGGCAAGACTCGCGGCCGGCGCACAGCAGACGCGGCACTGTACCAGCGAAGGCTATCCCACCCTCGTCGCCAGTTGTTATGTCGTGTGGGGAACACACAACACGACTCTATGACCAGTGCAGGGGCCGTGGAACCAACACCAAGGCCTATAGCAATGAAGACACAGACACGGGTGTGCGTTGCTCTTCGTCTTCCATGCCGTCGCCAACTGGCGTACGTGCGTGCGTAGACGCTATTTATTAGAACCAATGTCACGTAACTGTGACGTGTTCCGTCGGTTACGCCACCGACTAGAACACTACAACGTCCACAGCATTGTTGTTGCTGTGCTCTGTAAGCCCGCTAGGCGGATTGTTTTGTCTCGCTGCGCACGTCTCTTCAAAATCGGAGAGACCGCGCTGCTGGAGACACGCTGACAGAGCCTGGTCCACCTCTACCACTGTAAACGCCCGTTTCCCGGGTCTGTATTTTCCCGCATTTTCTCCAGGTTTTTTGAACGCCCCGGGAGGGGTCTATTGCGCCTTCGCCCTTGTTGATGCTTAAGGGCGTATATTTGCACAGTAACGGAGTAGAGGATTTAACCTCGATTAAGGTGCACATCGGGGCAGCGAAGCCAGGTCAGAACTACCTGAGGGCTATTTTTCTGTGCGCAGGGTGGTGCGCTGGTCACTAGTCTGGGTTCCTCAGAAGTCCTATGTATACTTATTAAGCCTACCTATGCTTTACCTCTACTAAAGCCTTTGAGAGTGTATATATTTGACCTGCCCCTTTATACGGTTACTAGCAGCCCGTCCCGACGTTGTCCGTGTATGAATTGCTGCCGGCCAGTAGTATATTGTTTTGTAGGATTTCGTTTTGATAGCATTTCTTATCTGTGACAGGCCTGTGAAACGCTCCGATTCACAGTGCACTGCTGATGCACTTAACCCCTTCCAGGCTCATGACGAGCTGGGCTCGTCATGCAGTAGCCTCCTCGCACACTGATGACGAGCCCAGCTCGTCATGTAGAATGGGAATAACGATTTCTCAGCACAGCAGGGGAATATGCTGAGCAGCCATGGGGTTAAGAGTGCGCGTTCAATAGTGTGTGAACTCGAGTTTCCCTACTTTATTTTTCCTTGCAATATTATATAGCGCAAACTCAACAACATGGCATGAGCACAATTTACATTACAGAAGAACACATTCATTTGTGGTAGGCACGGGGGACAAAGCGATTTGCCTGGAATCACAGGATGTTGAGCTGATGCTGAGATTCGAACGTAGCTCCCCAGCTCTAAAGTTCGCAATTCCAGAACTTGTGGCGGGAGGTGTGTCTAAAAGTGTATGTCGGTGCTGGCCATCAATGAGAGAGAAATTTGCATTTTTCAAATCGGTGGGGAAAAAATATGAGTATGTTGCTGGAGATGTGGGCCGCCATGCCACAAATGTACTTACCGGGGGAGGGTAAACACCCATTATTCCGCAACTTTCTTTCCGCATACCATCACTCCGCGTACTCATTCCGAAAGTACCATGACTCCGCAATGCCATTATAACGCATGGCATTACATTTTATATGCTTTACCACGCATACATTTACAACGAAATTCGTTGTAAATGCATGAATGGTAAAAGCATGTTTTTTTTTAAATGTTTGGGTAAGGTAAGTATGGGTATAGGGGTATATGTTTTGGGGTACTGAGGTATATGTTTTGGGGTGTTTAGGAATTTTAAGGGTTCAGATATAGTTTTGGATTATGGGGTACAGGGGTAGTTTTAGGGTTTAGGGATAGGTATGGGTTTTGGGGGTACAGGGGTATTTTTAGGGTTCAGGGCTAGGCTTGGGTTTTGGGGTATAGGGGTATTTTTAGGGTTCGGGGGTTGGTTTGGGTTTTGGAGTACAGGGGTATTTTAAGGGTTCAGGGCTAGGTTTGGGTTTTGGGCTACAGGGGTATTTTTAGGGTTCAGGTCTAGGTTTGGGTTTTGGGGTACAGGGTTATTTGTATGGTTCAGGGCTAGGTTTGGGGTACAGGGGTATTTTTAGGGTTCAGGGGTGGTTTTGGGGTACAGGGGTATATTAAGGGTTCAGGGCTAGGTTTGGGGTTTGGGGTACAGGGGTATTTTAGGGTTCAGGGGTAGGTTTGGGGTTTGGGGTACAGGGGTATTTATAGGGTTCAGGGCTAGGTTTGGGGTCCAGGGGTATTTTTAGGGTTTAGGGATAGGTTTGGGTTTTGGGGTACAGGGTACATTTATAGGGTTAAGATGGGTTAGTGTTTAAGGGTGTTGGGGTATTTTAGGGAGTAAGGGTGGGTTATGATTATGGGGTGCAGGGGTATTTAAAGGGAGCAGGGTGGACACCCGGAGCTGGAATGTACAGAACCTAGGAAGAAAAAACAATGAAATATTGGGCACAACGCTCGCTTTTTTTCCGTAATCCCGCGCCCCGCACACGCCCCCAGCTCACGAGACATGGCATGAAGGGCGGAACGTACCACACGCCCCCAGCGTTTGTCACGCCCCCAGCACACGCCCACAGCACAACGCAGACATGTCCACAAGGGACTACTTTGCTGGCACGGTTCTTTTACCTTTTAAATGTATATGGTGGGCGTCTGCATAGCCTATGTCCATCTGCTGCAACTACCCTTTCCAACGCTGTATTGGGTGTTTTGATTGGAGTTGTGGTTCCTGAGATTACCCGCCTCAAAGGTCTGGGCTCTCTCTTTATTATATTAGTATAGATAGATATAGATAGATGGAGGCTCAGGATTGTGTATACGAGGAGGAAGAGTCCCAATCATACATGCAATGGGACGATTCATTTTTTGATGCTGTTGATTTATAGGGTGGCCCATGAGGTGGTCAGACCCATGGAGCAGTGACCTGTCTGATAGAATTGTCCAGGAATGCGCAAAAAATGGCGCAGGCCTACCCAGTACCTCCTGCCCCCTCCCCTCCCCTGCCTCCCTCTGCGGGGGACGAGCTCCCACCACCTAAGAAAAAACACACGGAGGGGGTCGACAAGGATGATTTTGCGCTTCTTAGGAGCGCCTTTCTGACGCAGGAGAATCCCGCCCCTGCAACTCCTCTAGCGTCTCTGGAACCTCCTGGAACTCCTGACCCGGCTTCTCCTGAGCCTGATGGGGATTCCCCGGCAAATTTGAAGGACGAGGCAGAACCATCACGTCCCTGGCGCCCGGTGGTCACTTCCCGTGTTGCCCAAGGAGAGGATTCGGGCATACTGGGCCCAGATGAGATTGTACATCCTGTGTCCGCTGCTTGGACACCAGGGGACAAGGTGGCAAAATTTGTCGCGGGCTGTCTCTGTAAATCTTTCAAGAAGGAGCCCTGGGGTTGCCTCAAGGCAGAGTGCCAGAGACCCACCTTGGAGGGTAAGGTTGCTTTTACCCCAGAGCTGGATTCTAAGATGGAATTTTTTTTTGGCTAAATGTATGAAGGATCCGCGTAAAGGCATTGACAGATCTTGGCGGTCATGCCAAGTTAAGGTTCTTGATGCCATTGGCCCAATGACTAAAATCTTAGATATGGCTGAAGAAGCCAAGGATTCTGGATCCCTTATATTGCCCGAGGTTCCGTCCAACTGGGACCAGCTGGCCATCATTTTCATGGGCAAGGCTAATCGTGCCCTAGCAACAGAGCGCCGTCACTCATTGCTGATCAAGCTCGACCATAAGCTCGGTGACTTGACTTCATCAGAAGCAGGCTTGGTGGCCCAGGGTGGTGTTTTTGGAGATTCCTTTGTTAAGGAGCTCTGCAAATTTGTAGCAACCTTTACCTCTTTAGATAAGGTTCAATCAAATATCAAATGAGTTTTCAACCATCGGGTTTTCCAAGGGCCGGCCGAGGCAGGGCCGCTTGGTCGGCCATGGCTTCCACCAGAATCCTCCAAAGGGACAAGGCTCCGGTCGCGGTCACTTCAATCCAACGATACCAACTTTTACCTCACCCGGGGTCAGCAGTTCAGGGGCAGAGGAGGCAAATAACATTGGAGGTGGAAATTCAACTGGTAAGTGTTGTACCTTCTTCTCAGGTCCGCATTGGGGGTCGATTGGTAGACTTTCTGGACGCATGGCTTGCTATAACCTCAGATGCCTGGGTCCTGCAAACCGTACAAGCTTTTCATATAGAATTCTGCGGACATCCTCGGCAAAAGAACCATCCTTGCCCTATTTGCTTCACAACTCGCTATGCAGACCTGATCGACGAGGAAGTCTCTGCGCTCTTGCACAAAGGGGCCATTTGCAGTTCGGTTCTGCATCGAGATGGTTTCTTGAGCAACATATTTCTTGTGGACAAGTCCGACGGCAGCCATTGGCCGGTCATCAAGGTCCGGGAATTAAACAGGTGGGTGGTGTACCGCCATTTCAAGATGGAGGGGATCCATCTTCTTCGGGACGTCCTACTTCCATCAGACTGGATGGTGTGTTTAGATTTAAAGGCCGCCTATCTAGTGGTCCCAATAAACCCTCCTCATTGGCGTTTTCTGCACTTCTGTTGGATCTACAAGTTCTCCTCCCTTCCGTTCGGTCTTTCCTCAGCACCGTGGTGTTTTACCAAGGTGCTCCACCCGGCAGTGGAATTTCTCAGAGCACAGGGCATTCGAATGATCGGATATTTAAGCAATATCCTCCCCATGGCGCAATGCCCCAGGACCTTGAACTCCCACCTTCATCAAGCAGTGAATCTTCTACAGGGGCTGGGGGTTTGTCATCAACTAACCGAAGTCGGTCCTCATTTCCTTTCGGAGCGTGACTTTTCTGGGTTTCGTAGTGGACTCGATTCAATACTCATTGAGCCTTCCGTCTCGGAAGATGCCCAAGATCCGCCACAAATTGAGACAGACTATGGCCAGACCTCACACGTCGCTTAGGCAAATTGCCTGGTTGGTGGGACTTCTCTCATCCTCCATCCAGGCTATTTTCCCGGGCCCCCTGCACTATCAGGCGCTTCAGCGACTAAAGGCATATCATTTGTGGCAGGGCCAGTCTTATAACCAGTCGGTGCCACTTACTCCGGAAGCAAGGAAGGAAATAGCATGGGGGATGACCCACATGGAGGCATGGAACAGCCGGGCAATTTTTGGCTCCGTACCAGATCTCATCATAGAGTCTGACACCAGCAAGTCCGGATGGGGCGCCCCTTGTGGGGAGTTCTCCACTGGCAGAGTTTGGTCATTAGACAAACAGGCCCTTCATATTAATTGTCTGAAACTCCTGGCAGGGTCTTTCGCCGTTCACTGTTGGACCAAGGACAAGGTTCAGTCTTGTTTTCTTCTCAAGATGGACAACATTTCTGTGGTCCGGTACATCAACCATCTGGGGGGCCCTCGATCCAGGGCTCTGGCGAACCTGGTGAAAGGCTTTTGGAATTTTTGTTTGGCCCACCATGTCTCGGTGACGGCGGAGTACCTTCCAAGACAGGCCAACTAGGTTGCAGATTGACACTCGAGGCACCTGCACAACTCCAGCCTGTGGAAGTTGGACAGAAAGGTCATCTAAAGGCTGGCGGAGTAGTGGGGTCGGTTTTCGACAGACATCTTTGCATCCCGCCTCGATCATCAAGTAATGCGATTTTTCAGTTGGAGGCAGGATCTGCTGGCAGTGGCCACGGATGCTTTTCTCCAGGATTGGAGTCGGGAAAATGTTATGCTTCTCTATGCTTTCAATGATCACGAGGGAACAGCCCAGATCTGTTGACAGGAGGAGGAGGTGGTAATGGTGACTCCGTTTTGGAAGTCTCTAGTCTGGTTTCCGGTTCTACTGGAACTTTCTTGGGATTCTCCAATCCGATTCCCTCAGTTTCCTCATCTACATCTGAACCTGGATTGGGTGCCGCATCATCTGACAGCTCAGGGTTCCCTGCAGCTGATTGCCTGGCGACTTTCAGGCAACGCTGGTCGCTCCCAGGCCTATCGCAACCAGCTGAACACCTTGCCAAAGGCGTGGGCAGACAGCACCACCAAACGTTACCGTTCTGCCTGGACAAGATGGGTTCTTTGGTGTCTTCGGAGGAACTTGAATCCCGTGGCTGCAGATGTCGTTCAGAATTTGAATTTTTTGGCTGATCAGGCAACGAAAGGCATGGTGTACCGTTTAATCAATGCAATTCGGTCAGCAATTTCAGTGGGTCATGATCTGGTAGAGGGGGCACCCGTGGGGAAACAACCTTTCGTTTGCAGACTACTGCGAGGTATTCGCCTTTCCTTGCCCTTATAGGACGTCAATCTGGTCTTGAAACTGTTTCTATCCTGGCAACTGAATAAGTACCTTTCATTGAAGGAACTCTCAGCTAAGCTGGTATGCTATTATGTTTGATCTCCTGCAGGAGAGTTTCAGATGTCAGAGCCTTAGACATTTCCGCAAGAGTTTTTCCCCCGAATGGGGTTATTTTCATGGTGGGGCCTCGCACGAAATCACTTACCGGCACGGTTTCTTATCCAGCTTTTCCAGACATTTCTCAAATTGTGTCAAGTGAGCTGCCTCAAGGCGTATGAAGAGTTATCTCAAGAGTTTCGCCCTCTGGGTGCACGCCAATTGCTTATTGCTCTAAGAAAACCTCACAAAGTCTTTTACCCCACTATAGCCAGGTGGGTTTGCTGGTTGAAGCAGAGGTGGGCATTAACACAAAGCAGTTTGCAGCCCACTCTGCAAGGGGGGCTATGGCCTCGGAAGCTTTTACTTTGGGGGCTCGTCTGGAGGACTTGATGCAGGCAGCGGATTGGTCCCTGGACTCTACCTTCAAGAGATTTTATTTCAAACCGGTAATAGAGGTAAGCTCAGCTAGAGGCGAGTAAGCTTTAAGCTAGCATAATCTGAGCTTCAGGTCTGGAAATATAATAAAAATTTACCTAGTGCTATAACAGTAAGTTTCAATTCAATTAAGGACACAGAGGCATGGATTATCCCGCCCGATGCACCTGCGGTGCGAACCCTCTCCATATGGTGGTAAGTAACTCGTTCATGAGTCATCCATGGTTTTCTTTCTAACTGCTTTCAACTGCCATTCTAGTGAACTTGTAGTTTTACTAGCAAAATGCAGATAACCGTTACGGGTTTGGTTCGGTTCCTTATGTTGTTTTTACTTTTTCTAGGAAACGATGGTTCGAAACAGGACCAGTGATTGTGCCCTTGGTGTACTTCGTGCGAGGAAAAAGGAGGCAATGACAGTGTGAAGGGACTATATGAGGGATTAATGGACACTGTAAAAGGAGTATAATGTTGGATCTCCCTTTGGTTCATGGGAGTTGATGTTTTTTGGACTGCTATGAAATTTGATAGATAGTAAAGCAAAGAAAGATAAAAGCATAATCTTCGCCTCCGTGTCTTTAATAGAAGTGAAACTTACTGTTACGGTGCTAGGCAAATTTCTATTCCTACATAGAGCGTGTTTCCGTAGTTCAGTATGCTGGTGATGATGACCATTTCAATAGCAGCATTGGTAACCCTTGCTTTCCTTTTCAGGAGGAGGGGCATCACGTGTAGCCTTGGGTACCATTCTTTTGCGTGCAGTGGAAACGACCAGGGAGTCCAGTGGGGCGTGACCCCTGATGTAGAGTGAATCTGAGGGTGCTGGGTTAACTTATTTTCAATCGTGGGTGTTACCACCTTGGAATAAATTGGATCCACAAAGATCTCAGGGGCAGATTTTACCATTACTTTAAGCATGGGCAAATACTTGAGGGCTCTGTTCTGGAGAGCGTCTCCACCAGAAAGTCATCATCGTCTGAAGTGACATAGATATCCACCTTGTGATAGGTAGCTGCACGTTGGGTAACAATATGGTATGTTTTGATGTTATCTGGAGGGGACGCCCCGACATAGACATGAACCAGGAATATCCGAATATGGAGCATCCTCAGAGAGTGTGCTTTTTAGCAAAGCTTTTTCTGAAATGGAGATCTTGCTTGTGTGTGGGTTGATAATGATGATGCACCGCTGTCTTTAATCCATTTCCTATTTTAGCTTTTCGAGGATAGGCCTCTCCTCAGTGTCAGCGGTCAATGGTCTCAGTGCAGATAGTGTTTTCAGTGTTGACATTGGTTATGGCCTAGTATTCCGTGTGCCTTCTATGCCACCGCCACTGCAACGGGTGGAATCAAATCAAGTATACTAATTCAACAGCATGTGGAACATCTCTTTGGACTGTAGATTAATGGTCGAGAAATAAAAAAGATAGGGACACAGCCAAGGCCATGGGTGCGCTCCAGACACCTTCTCCCCATGGCTCATTTTGCAGGTCCCAATACCATGGAGGTGGCAAGTCAACGTAGCCTCTACCTCCTTGCGGAGGCAGAAAAAACAGCAAACCCCTTCACTGGGCTGTGCTGGGGATCTACAGGTGTAGGAACTCCCCGGGAGGGGGGCTGGCCAAAGCAGCTGCCTCCTCCAAACACTGACTCACACACACTTCCTCTGATCACACTACACCTGTGAGGCGAAGACTACAGGGGTTTCTTCCACAGTGGTCAGACGTCACCTCAGATCAGTGGGCCCTCACCATCAATGTCTTTCCTTGTCCTGAAGAAGACCCCAGCATGAGGATTCAACCAACCCTTTAAACAGGGGGTCGAAACGTAGACCAGAACATACCTATTCTCTAACCATAGGACTAATTAACGGAGTAAAACAGATCCTATGGCAAATATGAAGTTTTGTATATATGCATCCGAATGAGACCTGTGTTCTCAGGCATTGATGTGATTCAATGAAGTAATTGAGTTACTTATTTTTCTGTTTGTACAACTGGTAATTCATCAACCCTGGTACTTATTGAGTGATATTAAGTACCTAGCTGACTATGTGCCAAAAAATAATGAATAAAAATGTATGCACACTATGGATGAAATATTGATGATTCATACTTAATCAGACTCATGTGATACATTGGATGTTGCAGCTAATCAATAGACTCTGACCACTATTTATGTATCTACCTCACCATCAATGAGCAGGATTACTATATCCCATCCACGCAAACACACCCTCTCTTCAGAATACTAGCACTGCCTCCAAGAGGACAAAGTGTGCTGTGTTAGATTAAAAATGGGTAGAAGACCTTTCTCTCTGTTTAATGTCTCTTGTAACATGTATTCAAGTCACAAACTGTGCCACTCTGCATGTACTCTGCATGTACATGCTCGTGTAATCACAATATAAGTCACTTACTCTGCACCTTTCCTGGGCAACCCACACCACCTTAAAATGGCCGCCTCCTTCCCATCCTTTTAGTCCCTCTTCGCTTTCTGCCGATAGTGTGCCTTAACCAGTCCCTCTTCACTTTCTGCCGATAGTGTGCCTTAACCAGCTCTGCCTAGGCAAACCGGCAGTCTCCATTGAAACTCCGAAGCAGATGCGGCAATACTGCCCACACTCACTGAAGTAAGTAGCATGGCCAGATCCCTTGAACACCACTTCTTTAACATGGCGGGTTCATGCCTAAACCCATTTTTACCCCTCTCTTCTTCCAGGTAATGCGATCGTGCATTCTCCAACAGCTGGCACACAGCACCCAACAGGACTTTCTGCCATTAAGCAAACAGAATTGGTAATTTAATTTATTCTGTTTTACACTGAATTTCCGTGTCAACTCCACCCCTTCTTAAACTTAGAAACCTCCACCTCTGCTTCTTGTTCATTTAGATCCCGCTGGTGCCACCAACCCCCAAAGTCCAGATGCTGAGCGCCCTTGCGCCTATAGTGAACTGTTGATTCTCTGCCACCTTAGGTAATTTGCCCATTGCCCTCTGGGTTTACCCAGGAGAATATTTCTTTCACTCTCGCACCGCGCCGTTTTTTGTTCCTCCTGACTCACTGGGAACACCTTGCTCATGATCAGGCACTGCGCCGGTTCGTCGTCTTTTAATATGCTGACTGGTTTTATCATACTCACTTGTCTTTTCTCAGTTGAATCACTGCAATAATTCACTATGTCATGACGAAGCTGTACTAAGCACCATGAATCGGCATCAATTCAACCAACTCCTTTTTAACGTCGTCACTGCGACACACATTTCAATCCTCACTCAGTATAAACTAGAGAAATGTCACCACTTCTGCATGAAATTCAGACCACACTGATCATGCAAATCCAAGCACCTAAGTCACAAACATTATGCTGAAAACATGCCTAGTATATTGTTGTCAAATGTGGTTAAAATTCTTCCTTTTCATTTTTATCCCCCCTTTTTTCTCCCCTTCTTCCTTTTTTGTATGTAAAGAATTGTTAAAAAGGTGTGATACATTATTATCAAGACAGCAATGCATTATTTGTTTGTCCTGAAGATGATGCCCTAAATTTAATGTTGGCATCGAAACGTCGTCGACACCAAAACACCCTATGCACCAGACTCAAGCTATAACACATTGTGCAACGGTGTTAAATGATTAATTTTTGTCTATCTATACTAAGTACAAGTGTACAGACCCATTTTGGCTTGCCACGCCAGTGTGGCACGAGACTGTACTCCCTCTACATTCTCATCCCCAAGAACCATACCCAGGTCCCTACTTGACGTCAAGCCTCTCAACAAGTACATCCTGTCACAGCACTTCCGCATTGTGACGCTCCTGGATGTCATCCCTCTGCTACAGCTAGGGCGACTTCATGACCGTTCTCAACCTAAAGTACGCCTTATTCCACGTCCCGGTTCTGTACATCACTGATATTACCGGGTTGTGGTAAGTGCCCAGCTTTTTCATTTCAAAGTACCCCCCTTTTGGGTTACCACAGCCCTCACAGGGACATCCTATCCCAGCCCTGCACAGGTGCAAGCTTTCTACTCGTTGCTTCCCTTGTTTCAGCCAGCTCGGCAAATAACAGTCAGAGCTCTTATGTGCCTCCTCAGCATGATGGCCTCTTGCATTGGCTCTTAAACTGCCGTAGTTCCTCATGCCAGGTTACATATGCACTAATGGAAGAAATGATCATGGATATTTGTTTATGTTTTACTGAGTCTCCCACTTCTTCTGTAAACATAAGTCACTCTCCTCCTGGTGGATTCCACATGGGCCAGACAGCCCTGGTTCACCACCCTATTCAAACTCTCCTTACTGCCCCATGGGCAGCTGTCCAATCGGCCAGACCTTCTAATGCAGAGCCAAGTCAGTCAGACACCCAAACCCCAGGCAGCTCAAACTTGCAATTTGGCTCCTGATGTCCTAGAATTTAGCTACGTCATCCTCTCTAAGGAGTGCATGAAAATCCTTAAGGAGGCATGCATACCTACAGTCCGAGCCTGCTATGCAGCCAAATGGAAGAGGATTATGCACTACTGCCTTTATAAGCACATTGACCCACTCAAGGCAGCAATCCAAGATGTTATCGGTTAGCTACTTCATTTGCAAAACTTGCTTATACTTCCTTCAGACTTCATTTAGCCACAGTTGCTACGTACAAAACATAAAACACACTTCACTGTTCAGGGTTCCAGTCATTTAGGCCTTCAGGAGAGGCCTTAAAAGGGTCATTTCAACAAGGGTACCCACCTGCCCCAAGTGTGGAACCTCAACATGGTTCTCACAAAATGTATGGACCCTCCTTTCAAACCACTTCACTCTTCCCCTTTGAAGTTCCTTTCCTGGAAGGTGGCCTTCCTAGGGGCCATTACCTCCTTCAGGCTTGTGAGTGACCTTCAAGCTCAAACACTGGAGGAACCGGTCTTCCATGTTCACCAGGTTAGGGTAGTTCTCAGGATAAAGTACGAGTTACTTACCTTCGGTAAGGTTGTATCTGGTAGAGAAGATTATAGTCGCAGATTCCTTAACGTAGAATTACCCCCAGGCGTGAGACTGGATCCGGAAAACTCTTTTTTGCCACCGCATCCCTGCGCGCTGGGGGGACGGCATCACGCGACTCCGCCCAGGCGTCGTCCGCGTACGTGACATCAGCGAGGTCACATAAGTCCCACCACGGCGCGTCTACGTCAGTGTTCTTTGGAGAACTTTTCCGCGCCACAACGCGGAGCCACCAGACCAACTGTGGGAGCATGGGAACAGTGTTCGAAAAAGCAGAAAAAGGAATGGTGACTAAACACCAAAAGGAGCAG